>NC_090767.1:12133674-12138674 GCF_036898095.1 Palaemon carinicauda
TCTCTCTCTCTCTCTCTCCATCATACCTGAAGACATGTGGACTCCAGTTGAAGCCAAAAAAGAATTTGTCGTATTCTAATGGCTTCTCTCTCTCTCTCTCTCTCTCTCTCTCTCCTCCTCTTCTCGGTCTCTCTCTCTCTCTCCTCTCTCTCTCTCTCTCTCTCTCTCTCCTCAACTCGCTTTTTTTCAAAAATAATGCTAAATTCAGGAAAGGTTTCGGTAATCATAGATATGGCTTCTCAAGTTTTCAAAGGCATTTTGCACGAATTTCCAAATGGAGGCAATGAAGAAAGCAGTAAGAAATCTCCTTAAACGGAGGATGGCAATGGGTACATCGGTTTATCGAACCTGGTTAGGTGAGACTGTGAAAAAGGAAGAGCTTTTGCAGAATCTTCTCAAGGAAATCGGGGAAACTACCAAGGAAGAAGGTGAATTTCTTCCAGCTGAAGGAATGTTCCAAGAAGAGCTGGAAGATGGTGAATTTCTTCCAGCTGATGGAGGGTTCCAGGAAGAGCTGGAAGATGGTGAATTTCTTCCAGCTGAAGGAGGGTTCCAGGAAGAGCTGGAAGATGAAATCGATCTTCTTGCTGAAGGAGTGTTCCAAGATGCACTGGAAGAGGAAATTGATCTTCCTGCTGGAGTACTCCAGGATGAACTGGAAGAGGAAATCGATCTTCCAGCTGTAGGAATGTTCCAAGAAGAGCTGGAAAATGGTGAATTTCTTCAAGCTGATGAAACTTTCCAGGAAGAACTGGAGGATGGAATCGATCTTACTGCTGGAGAAGAGGTCCAGGATGAACTGGAAGATGAAATCGATCTTCCAGTGGAAGAACAAGAAAAAGAGACGGGTCTTCCTCAAAGAGGAGAAGAGGAGGATGCAGAAGAAGAGAAGGAGGAAGATGAAAAAGTTCCTACTCTTGAAGAACCTAGGTCTGAAGACGATTCAAAGACAGAGAGAAGTGATAAAAAGCTATCAAATAAAAAGAGGAGAAAAAGAAAGCTCTCAAAGGAAGAGACCAGTAATGGTGAAGTCACTAAGCAAGAGATGAATAACAGAGAGGTATCAAAGAAAGAGAAGATTAATAAAAAGCTCTCAAAGAGAGAGAGGAGGAAAATAGAGCTCTCAAAGGCAGAGAGAAGAAATAGAAATCTCTCAAAGGAGCGGAGCAGTAATGAAGAGCTCTCAGAAGAAGAGGAGAGATTTGGTTCTGAGGACATCCTGGAGGTCAAAGAGCATCTAATACTAGAAGGATGACACCTCAAAATAGAGGTCGGAGAGCATCTAATGCTAGAAGGATGACACCTCAAAATAGAGGTGAAAGAGCATCTAATGCTAGAAGGATGACACCTCAAAATAGAGGTGAAAGAACATCTAATGCTAGAAGGATGACACCTCAAAATAGAGGTCAAAGAGCATCAAATGCTAGAAGGATGACACCTCAAAATAGAGGTGAAAGAACATCTAATGCTAGAAGGATGACACCTCAAAATAGAGGTCAAAGAACATCTAATGCCTTAAGGATGGCACCTCAAAATAGAGGTAAAAAAATCATCTAATGCTAGAGGGATGGCACCTCAAAATAGAGGTCAAAGAACCTCTAATGCTAGAAGGATGGCACCTCAAAATAGAGGTAAAAGAACCTCTAATGCTAGAAAGATGGCACCTTAAAATAGACGTCAAAGAACCTCTAATGCTAGAAAGATGGCACCTCAAAATAGAGGTCAAAAAGCATCTAATGCTTGAATGATGGCACCTCAAAAAGAGGTGAAAGAGCATCTAATGCTAGAAGGATGACACCTCAAAATAGAGGTCGGAGAGCATCTAATGCTAGAAGGATGACACCTCAAAATAGAGGTGAAAGAGCATCTAATGCTAGAAGGATGACACCTCAAAATAGAGGTGAAAGAACATCTAATGCTAGAAGGATGACACCTCAAAATAGAGGTCAAAGAGCATCAAATGCTAGAAGGATGACACCTCAAAATAGAGGTGAAAGAACATCTAATGCTAGAAGGATGACACCTCAAAATAGAGGTCAAAGAACATCTAATGCCTTAAGGATGGCACCTCAAAATAGAGGTAAAAAAATCATCTAATGCTAGAGGGATGGCACCTCAAAATAGAGGTCAAAGAACCTCTAATGCTAGAAGGATGGCACCTCAAAATAGAGGTAAAAGAACCTCTAATGCTAGAAAGATGGCACCTTAAAATAGACGTCAAAGAACCTCTAATGCTAGAAAGATGGCACCTCAAAATAGAGGTCAAAGAACATCTAATGCCTTAAGGATGGCACCTCAAAATAGAGGTAAAAAAATCATCTAATGCTAGAGGGATGGCACCTCAAAATAGAGGTCAAAGAACCTCTAATGCTAGAAGGATGGCACCTCAAAATAGAGGTAAAAGAACCTCTAATCTAGAAAGATGGCACCTTGAAATAGACGTCAAAGAACCTCTAATGCTAGAAAGATGGCACCTCAAAATAGAGGTCAAAAAGCATCTAATGCTTGAATGATGGCACCTCAAAAAGAGGTGAAAGAGCATCTAATGCTAGAAGGATGACACCTCAAAATAGAGGAAACTAAAGTTAGGATTGTCTTTAAGAAACTCTGGTAGGTTGTCAACCCTTTTTTTATCCCCAGGTTTTCTTGTTCCCTGAAGACTTCATCCATCATAGATAGATGTTGTCTATTTCTATACTTTCATAAATTAGAACTCAAAATTAATTTGGATAGACGTTGGTTATTTCCCAGGAGATGTGACACTTCACTGTTCCAGAGGAGAGGCATGACTAATCTTCCCTCCTCATTCCGGGTAGTTGACTCCAATACAAAATCAATGAGCTTATCATGGGACTCAATTGAAGTATAATTGTAATTATTGTCATCATAGTTTAATATTCTGTGCCTTTCTTGGAAAAGAATATTATCCACAGCTTTCTGCAGTTCTGTCTCATTAACCTTTCCCTTTTCACCCACAACCGATATTTCAGGATTACTGTCTAGGGAAATAGGACTCTCAGCAGAATTTTCCAACACTGTGGCAATATCAGAGTCTCTAAGCTTGCTTACAACATTACATGACAAAAACTGAGGCCTTATGCAGGGTAAATACCTCAAATTATCCGAGATTGTGTCAACTTGGCCACAAAGCATAATTCCATATGAACTTTCAAGATATACTGAAAGAACAGTGCCACCAAAAATCTTGGTACTTACAGGAATTGCATATTCACAGTCAGTTCCCAGCAATAAAAATCTGTAGCATTCAAAAATTTGTCGGCAAGAGAATAGGCCCTTTTAGAAAACTCATGAACAATCTTCCCAAGACCTGGAAGGAGGAGTCTAGTTTTAATTTCAGGAATACAAACTGCCTCAACCATGTGACATTCATGCTCAGATATCAACTGAAGTCTAACTATTTTGGTATTGAAGGTTCTAGACTCATTAAACCCTTTCACAACTAAACTGAAATTTGGATTAATCACCTCAAACCCTTGCCTATCTGCTCAATCACTATTAACAAATGTCATCTGCGATCCACTATCCTTTAAGAGTCTTACCAGTGGACCATCAGGAAGGGACGAGCTGAATGTGGGCAAGATAGAACTAGATACATCAGTCACGTGCAAAGTATTAAGATCAACGCATGCTATACCATTAGGCGACACTGTATTTGGGGTATCAGTTGAAATATCTGATTGCTGAGAATCTCTACTTGGGCACAAAAATGAAAAGTGCCATTTACTACAATGCTTGCATTTGGTATTAAACCTAAATTTACAATATTTGGTTCTGTGAAAATGTGCACATTTACAGCATGCATGCAAACTTTGAAGCTTCTCTGTCTTCAATTTAGGAGAGGCAAAATTCGGGCATTTATGTATTGGATGATCAGAAGACTCCCTACTCTTACTACAAAGAATGCATCCACGAAATCTACTGGGAGCAGATTCATCCAAGGGCTTAACATTTGCTGCAAAGTTACAAATAGCAGCATCACATTCATTGGACTTTCATTTCCTTTTAAATTTCTCTTGGGCTTCGACATACCAGTCTGTAGCTTCAAATATGTGATCATCAATTTCCTTTAAAGAAGGTTTAGAGTTTCCTGTGATCTGAATTAACTGTGACCTAAAGCTCTCATTTAGAGAGCTCCAATAAAAGAACTGAAGAATGTCATCCACAGAAGCTGAAAGATTATTGAAAGTATCTCTGATCATTTTCATCTCTCCAATAAGCTTATATGGGTCATCCTGGTAAGAAAGTCTCCATGCGTCAATGCTCGCAAAATTCCATGTTATAGCAGATCATCCCCAGCTGAATTTATCGAAGAACTTCCTGGTGTGCTTACAGTCTCATAAAAGAAGCTGAATATTCTCACACTACATGAGAGATGTACCTGGTTAAAGTCCTGAATAATCATAATCAAGGGTTACAATTTTCTCTTAATTTCTTGCAAAAATCCAAATCGCCGAGAGGAAGAATCTAGTTTGGGGTCCATCCCAATTTTATCCTATTCATAAATTTCTCCAACATTCTATCAGTTCTCTCACAATCTACCTCCAACAGTCAATCTCCAACAATACTAGGCAGGCAGTTAATTCTAATAGCCAGGCCTTCTCCATCATGAGGCTCAATACTACACAGTACTCTAGAAGTTTTATTCCAGCTGTGACCAAATTGTGGAATGATCTTCCTAATGGGGTAGTTGAATCAGTAGAACTTCAAAAGTTCAAAGTTGGAGCAAATATTTTTATGTTGAACAGGCTGACTTGAGTCTTTTTATAGTTTATTTATGATATATTTGTTTTTGATGTTGTTAATAGTTTATATATGACATATCTGTTTTGACGTTGTTACTGTTTTTAGAATGATTTATTGTTAATTTGTTCTCTTCATTTATTTATTTCCTTATTTCCTTTCCTCACTGGGCTATTTTTCCCTATTGGAGCCCCTGGGCTTATAGCATCTTGCTTTTCTAATTAGGGTTGTAGCTTGGA
>NC_090767.1:12143674-12159971 GCF_036898095.1 Palaemon carinicauda
TACCTATATATACGCCATATCTGGCTAAAAAAAAGATTGGCATGGGTAGCCAGATCATCTAGAAACACTTTCCAACACTATAAAATTATAAGTTTTGCGACACTACTTGCCAATTCCTTACGGTAACATGACTAAGCAAAAAAATGCAAAACAAATAAAAGGGGGCACTCGCAGAAAAATGGCTAACATTCTAATATACGGCATTTCAGAAAAAAAAAAAAATTCAGCCACGTGCTAGGCAAACCATCAAGGCACATTTTCCGACAAATAAACATCTAAATGAATCATTACTCTGTGATAGTTCCTTAGTACGTAGTAATTTTGAAAGAAATGGGAAAAAATGAAAAAATGGCAATCACAGGAAAATCGAACACATACCTATATATACGCCATATCTGGCTAAAAAAAAAGATAGGCATGGGTAGCCAGATCATCTAGAAACACTTTCCAACACTATAAAATTATAAGTTTTGCGACACTACTTGCCAATTCCTTACGGTAACATGACTAAGCAAAAAAATGCAAAACAAATAAAAAGGGGCACTCGCAGAAAAATGGCCATTCTAATATACGGCATTTCAGAAAAAAAAAATTTCAGCCACGTGCTAGGCAAACCATCAAGGCACATTTTCCGACAAATAAACATATAAATAAATCATTACTCTGTGATAGCTCCTTAGTACGTAGTAATTTTGAAAGAAATGGGAAAAAACGAAAAAATGGCAATCACAGGAAAATCGAACACATACTTATATATACGCCATATCTGGCTAAAAAAAAGATAGGCATGGGTAGCCAGATAATCTAGAAACACTTTCCAACACTATAAAAATATAAGTTTTGCGACACTACTTGCCAATTCCTTACGGTAACATGACTAAGTTAAAAAATGCAAAACAAATAAAAAGGGGCACTCGCGGAAAAATGCCCAACATTCTAATATACGGCATCTCAGATAAAAAAAAAAAGACATGCACGTGTTAGCCCAACCATCAAGGCACACTTTCTAACACATAAACATGAAAAAAAAATCAATAATATACGGCAATTCCTTACTACGTAGTAAATTTTTACAAATATTGAAAAAAACAGAAATTGGCAACCGCAGTTAAATACCCAATATACCAATAACTACGTCGTATCTGACAAAAACAAAGTCACGCATGGGTAGCCAGATCATCTAGACACACTTTCCAACACTAAAAAAGCAAAAGTTTTACGACACTATTTGGCAATATCTTACGGAAAAATTACTTAGCAAAAAAATTTTAAAAAATGAAAAGGGGCACTCGCGGTAAAATGCCCAACATTCTAATATACGGCATCTCAGATAAAAAAAAAGACATGCACGTGTTAGCCCAACCAGTAAGGCACACTTTCTAACACATAAACATGAAAAAAAAAAGAATAATATACGGCAATTCCTTACTACGTAAAATTTTTTACAAATATTGAAAAAAAACAGAAATTGGCAACCACAGTTAAATACCCAATATACCAATAACTACGTCGTATCTGACAAAAACAAAGTCCCGCATGGGTAGCCAGATCATCTAGACACACTTTCCAACACTAAACAAGCAAAAGTTTTACGACACTATTTGGCAATATCTTACGGAAAAATGACTTGGCAAAAAAATTAAAAAAAATTAAAAAGGGGCACTCGCGGTAAAATGGTCCTCGTGGTGATGAACGACATTTTAACTAAAAAAAAAATCATGCACATGGTAGCCAAACAATCCACCAAGACTTTCCACAACTGATAACCTATACAAGTTGCACCATTCTACGACAATTTCATAAAACGTAATAACTTTGATAATTATGCAAATTACCTTAGAAGGGTAAACTCGGTCGCGCTCGACCCCGATGCGTCTCAGAAATCGGGGAAGGAGTACAGCTACAGCAATGCACATCTGGACACTACTAGAGCGTGTAGGGGAGACACCTCCTGCAGGTCGATCACCCACAAATTCAGTCACGGGGGTGAGTCACGTGAGAAAAACCTCTTTTTTTTTGACGCTCGGGGTCGCGTACGACCCACCGTACCTATCCAGGGTTAAAAGATTATTCAAAGCATAACTGAAATTGTATTTGATCTTAATATTATCAAATGTGTTACGCAAGTACCCTTGAACAGAAGGTTCATTCAAAGAATGAAGAGTAATGCGTATATTTCAAGATACACAGATTTTTTCCCTCGCGTAGAATTTTGTTTCTATTTAGATTGAAACCCACCAAGTACAACAAATAGGATTAAACGTCATAAATGTTACAAGTAATAAATAATGAATAAGTGATAGGCAGATATAAACTGAAGTACAGAACAAAACCCTTAAACCTTTCTTAATTTCTTGATGAACAAGCAAGACCTTATACCGATTCTAGAAATTGCAGGTAGCTAGGTTCTAGTCGGTGTATCTTTACTATTACCTGCCATTCTTCTTGAAAAATTCATTCTCACTTCCGACTGGGGGCAGGTAAGTTCGTAGTTTCGTATGAGTAAGGAAAGTTCCCGCGAGGAGGAAATGTCTATTCCTTTCAGCCTGAAGGCCAGGCTTAAGGATGAGCTAAAGGCTTCCACCGCCAAGAGCGAAAAGCGCATTTCCTCCCGCCGATATACAATAACTCCGCTATTGCTGGAATAGTGGCATAAAGGGGAGAGGTACCTCTCCCACGACACCAACCACAGAAGACTCTTCACTTCGCCTGGTGGACCCCTGCGGATGACTTTCGCAGGTGTCGAGACATCCGCTCCGCAATGTTGCGGACGCCTCTTTCTGTGAGGAGATGCTGGATGGTCTCCAGGCGTGAAGCCGAAGCGATGCTACGGCTTGTGGTAGACGTTGCAGTGTGGTTGTTTGAGTAGCTCGTGTCGTGAGGGAAGCTCTCTCAGCAGTTCTGTCAGGAGATGTAGAAGTTCCGGGAACCACTCTGCATGATGCCGCAGCGGAGCTAGCAGAGTCATCGACAGGTTGACCAATAGTCTGGTCTTGTTGAGCCCCCTTCTCAACAGACAGAACGGGGGAAGACGTAGACGTCGATGTTGTCCCACCGTGTAGGAAGGCATCTTGCCAGAGTTCCTGGTCTCCAAGAAATTTCTGTAAAGGTTTACACACACATACACACACATATATATATATATATACGAGTATGTATATATATATATATATATATATATATATATATATATATATATATATATATATATATATATATATATATATATATATATATATATATCCCTTTCTGGGTGGGGACACCATTGCGTGGTGAAAAGGGTTTGTGTATCGCCATGATCAGCATAGTTGCACTAGTCAGGGCAATGCATACTAGGTTGGTCTGCTGTGAGCAATCATCCTAAAGTCTCAAACCATCAGTTATCCGCAGCGGCCAGCATGGTGATGGAATAGCCCTACCCCAGACACGAATAAGGACATGCCTAAGGCCTTTCTCCTAGAAATGGTTGTATTGGTTAGTTTTGTTACACATATATATATATATATATATATATATATATATATATATATATATATATATATATATATATATACTGCATCTATATATACACACAGTATAATGTGTGTAGGCCCATTTTTTTTCACTAGGTTAATAAATCCTGTAGCGATATCTACTTTTTCTCTAGGTCATCAAGAGACTGAAAATCTGAATGGAGTATTTGTCTCTTAAGTTTTTAATGCATTTCTTTCAGTCTTATTATTGAACTGCAATACTTGGAGGTTCAAGATTATAAAAGTCGAACCAAAATTAATCAAAACAAAGTAAAGCTCAACAAATAATGAACTGATTAATGCAAAATATAAGTTTACACTATATATTCTATGTCTTAAGGTTAGGTGCATTTTGATTCCGCACCCAAGCCCCCTTCCAGTTTATATTGGCTCAACTATTTGGCGGATCCAAGGATCTATTAGCTGAACTATTTCAGGTGTTACATTCAGATAAAATTTGTGGGGCGGTAACCATATTGCTGATGTTGTCAAACCTTTGGCTGAGCTACAGCTACATTATCTTGGTTTGTCTATAACTTCGGTTCCTCTGCTTGATAATACACTAAGGGATTCATTCAATCATATTTAGTTTGAATAGTCGTTATCAAAGGTTTAAAATTGATCAATTTCATTCCTTAGTAAATTACCAAGTTATGAATTTCAAATTTACTAATAATAACTAAAATGTTCATCCCTTTTCCAATCCTGTATCTTATTCTTTTTTAGACTTTTGGCTTATGAATGAAATGCACAAAATGTATATACTGTGTATGTGTATATATATGAGTGTGTGTGTGTTTGTGTGTGTGTAGGCGTACATCTATTTCTTGGCAATTCATCTGACAAGGGATGGTTCCAGAGAGAAAACGAAATAAGTCACTGCTACAGTCATCATTAAAAATAGTACATCATGTATGAACCCCTATGTAGTAAAAACAACGTTAGTCGCTTCATGCTACTATGCGAAGGATTATTGGCAGTGCATTTAAACCATATTGGTGGCCTATTAAAAACGTCCCTGTCTTGCAATTGCCGGACTGGTGTTCGGGTCACGGTCAAAATCGGTGGTTTATAGTAGTGTCTGCAACCTAACCTTCCTTCTGAGATAAGGATGGGGCGTTTGGGGGGTGAGCCTATAGGTTTACCTGCTAAGTTATCAGCATTCCATTGTCTGGCCTTCCCTGTTCCTAGCTAGGGCGGAGGGGAGGGCATGGGCGTTGATCCTGCTAGCTAGGGCACACACCCTATCCCTTTCCTCTGCCATTTTTGAGTGGCCTTTAAACCTACTGAGTCATTCATCCATTTTGCAGGCACTTTCCCTTCCTGGATATGAAGGCTCTTCCTTTCCAATACGTCTTTCAAACCACTCACTCATCCAACACTAATTCTAGGCTCTCCTCTCCAACATTATTGCACTTTTGAGTTATACACTCCAACTAACCTATGTTCCCTTTCAATCTACATGACCAAACCACCTGAAAATATTTTGACAAATCCTTTTGTAAATCTAACTCTTTTTTGTCATATCTACTGTATGTATCTCCATATTTCTTACCATATTCAGGTAAGACGCAGACCCTTCATCTCAACAGCATCAATCTTTTTCATTCATTTACATTCCATATCTACAATTCTATTTATTACATAATGTTTAATAAACATACTCCAAATATTTTGGCACAACCTGCAACCTCTCTTGCTTTGCATACTCTGTGATTCAACTTTTATTTCAATCTGTCATCCTCCCTTTTTGTTTACCAGCAAAATACTTAGGATATTACTTTTCCACCATCCACATCAACAATCATAAGTCCTTCACATTCTTCACATTTTCTCTCATTAACCTTGTTCAAATTTACAAGTGTCCTTTTAATACTTTCATGAGCCGAGTAGCAGATACTCCTTAACATTGAAACCACATAACCCTAAAAATAAAGGTAATTGACGCTGATAAGTCTCTGTACTCTTGCCAAGATTTCAGCCTTAGTTTTTTGAGGTTGATACGTGACAGTGACTACTTAGCTTAGCCATTCAGCCATCCAGGCGTGATCAACAACTATGAATTTTTGTAGTTAAAGACCTCTTGGAGCAAACGGGATTTTTTATACGGTACAATATGTTCCACAACTAGATTCAAAACTTGCAGTGATAAGCAAATCTAACAAGTGAGCGGAAATCTTAGAAGAATAGGGTACGAGTATCAAAGAAACATATCATCTGGTCCTAAGTGAAAAACAGTATATGTACGTATATATATATATATATATATATATATATATATATATATATATATATATATATATATATATATATATATATAATATACACTATAAATATATACGCCTATATACATATACTATTTATATACTATATATATATATATATATATATATATATATATATATATATATATATATATATATATATATATATATATATATATTATATATATATATATATATATATATATATATATATATATATATATATATATATATATAATATATATATATGTGTGTGTGTGTGTGTGTGTGTGTGCGTGTGTGTGGGAATATAGGATACGGGTATTACAATAACATATTCATCTGGTCGGAAGGAACAAGCAGATAAATATGCAATCCAAATTTTGAATAAAACCAATCAAAATGATATTTAAAAGGGGACAAAAGCCGTAATTTGACCATTTGTCGTCTTTTAAAGCTAAGTTTACTTTTCACTTTACAAAGCAATTATTTGAAAGTTTTTACACTTCATGGAACAACTGTCAAAAACATCGTTATATTGTCACTTAACACTTTTCCAGCAGAAAGTGAAAAGGGAATAATTATTGCAATTATTACAAACCAAAAGAAGGGCTCATTTCTTATTGTCATTGGTTTCGGTATTGAAAGTTTATTCATTTGTTTTCTGGGTACGAAATTGTTCCTTGGGTCATTTTCTTTCTTTCTGTGGGTCTACCTATTCCCCCATTTCTTACGTTTTCTTTAGTGTTGCTACTTTTACTTTTATGATAACTATAAAGCTAAAGCTAGATCACTTGAATGGTCAATCAAATCTTACAGTTCTCTTGATAATTCTCAGAGACATACACACAAACACAAATACATACACACATACACACACACACACACACACACACACACACATATATATATATATATATATATATATATATATATATATATATATATATATATATGTGTGTGTGTGTGTGTGTGTGTGTGTAGTATACACACACAAAATGGTGGTGTGCAGCAGCCAACAAGAACTGTGGTTTTTATAATAAAAAACAAAAACAAATATGAATTGAATACCTCTGGTAACCATAAAACGTTATGTGACACAATTGAATAATGATAAAGTAGCCTTTTAAAATATTAAAAACGTTCACCCTACCTGAAGTCAAAAGAACACGGCTCTCAATATTCTTAATGACGTCTTTTTACACTTCAAGTCCCGCTAGCCACGAAGCAGCGCCACAGAAGCCTACTCTAGATAGAAAGGGCTTCTGTCTACCTCGTTCGCTTAATTCACAATCAATCCATCAACACACACTTGCTTCTTTTTTGCTTTAATTTATACTTGATGTCTCATCATCGCTGCCAGAAAACATTATAAACAAGTTTGCTTTGATTGAAAGAAAATATAAGCACCACGGATGAATGAATATTCATTTAATCCTGAAGAATTCGATTTTCAAAACAAATTATGTGGGATTCACGACACGATAAGGAAATATTGTGGGGCATTATACTCGTGAGAGGTCGCTTGAACGTTACGGCCTTCATGAAATTATAATGTACAAGGAGATTGTCCAGAAAGGAATCAATAATCCATCCTATTAATTCAGGACGTGGTGCATAAAGGTTCCTACAGTTTCAAACAGGTTTCTTTCTTCTTTCTCGCATCGGAGAACACGTTGCGTCCACGACATATGAAATCAGACCTTATCGGAAAGTAATGACCAGACAGATAGTAAATCTTTCCAAAAATCTTACCACCAATGATTTCGAACGAGACCGCTGCCCGAGGTTAGGATCTGTGCGTTCACCGAAGAGGCATTTCAATGAAGCTTGATCTATTATAAACCTTCAAGATCCAATTCTAACTTCCTTCTCTTGCAGGATCCCGCACCCGACGCCACCTCATTAACGACCGAGGGGATATCCTGTCTAATATTCAAGCTCATCATAATAGGAAGCATGCACATTCAACATAAATTAACATTGCTATGTAATAAAAAGAAAAAAAAAGCGATGACTATGTGGCTACAGAAATAGTCCTTGGAAAAGTTCGTAGCAAAACCAGGGATCTGGAATTCAGACATCTATGAAGACAATTTTTGATATCCACATGAGGATAAAATGAATTAACATACTGGTTAAAGAAAGAAACACTTTCCTTGTATTATTTTTTTTTCAATCTTTACTACACCTACGAAAAACTACCCACCCAGAATAAAAGAAAGAATCAAATTATTCTAATTTCAATCAAAGATTATCCCTTGATATCTATGAACTTTTTTTAGTATCCACAGGAAATAATTTACTTCACTCACGAAAAAAAGTAAATTACTTGAATCATACTAAAAAATCAATTGCCTCTGAAACCATTGTCCCAAAAATAAATAGTGTTTAATTCAATAACATACAAACACTTGCCAATGGTCCTTATGTTTACCGATAAGAGAGAGAGAGAGAGAGAGAGAGAGAGAGAGAGAGAGAGAGAGAGAGAGAGAGAGAGAGAGAGAGAGAGAGAGAGAGAGAGAGAGTTTAAAGGCTTCAAAGGAATTAACGTAGCCGTGATGATTTCAACACCAATCTCTCTCTCTCTCTCTCTCTCTATCTCTCTCTCTCTCTCTCTCTCTCTCTCTCTCTCTCTCTCTCTCTCTCTCCTATCGGTAAACATAAGGACCATTGGAACTTCCATAGTCTTAGAGAGAGAGAGAGAGAGAGAGAGAGAGAGAGAGAGAGAGAGAGAGAGAGAGAGAGAGAGCAGAATCCTTCTTTGGAATCAGCCTGAAAACCGAGCCTCTTTACTTATTTTAACAATTTAATTTCAAATGTTTAATTATAGAAATAATCTGTTTATCGTTTCTGAACTGGATTCTGTTTCAAACTGGAGGCTTGAAGATAAGGAGGACAGGATCAAACTATCTATGGATGGGAGAAGGAAAGGGACAAGATCAAGATGTTGAGATGATTGTGTGTTGGCCTTGAATAGAAGAAGACTTTGGAGAGGACTGAAAAGAAAGATAAATAAGCAAAAGGTTCAGGGAAAACTGATGAAGCTTTGGACTTACTCAGTCTCCTGGTGCACTGTGTCATTGAAGAGGAAGGACGCTGAAGGAAGGAAGGAAGGACATTCAAGCATAATCATGATGAGTGATGGATAGATCTTGCTTGAGGGGTTGTTAGTGGATATAGATATGGTAATATATATATATATATATATATATATATATATATATATATATATATATATATATATATATATATATATATATATATATATATGTGTGTGTGTGTGTGTGTGTGTGTGTGTTTGTCTATTTCGTAAAGTCTAAAGGATAATATTAAAACATGTCCATTTAATCAACTATTGTGATAAAAAAACTCGCTAGTTTATTAAAAATGTTAAATAACAAGCGTGAGACGTTGTATGACGATAGCCCGATGTTACCCTTCAATAGTCGTCTCTGCTTGTGCGATAGACAGAGAACAGATAGACTCTGTGGCTTAAAGACTCCCCCCCCCCCCCCAACCCCCCACCCCAGGAGCTCAGCATTTTGGTGCAGTGGAAGTATTTCATGATAAAGGATTCTAAAAAAGTGAAGGAAACGTCATAATCCATTATTATTCAATCTCGGTAAAAAAAAAAACATTTATGAAGAAATAAAATATGTCACATAAGTGGAGTGGTATTTTTCATTTACTTTGCAGCATCTAACACGTGTGTGTGCGTGTGTGTGTGTGTGTGTGCGTGTGTGTGTGTGAGTTATATATCGAGATGAGTTTTGTCATGTTTTATTAAACAGAAAAGAACGCTGTATTTTTAACAAGTGAAATTAAAGCATAGGCCAACACCCTTTACTACTAGGACCTATTATTATTATTATTATTATTATTATTATTATTATTATTATTATTATTATTATTATTATTATCATTTATTATTATTATTTTGCCATGAAACATTAGTCAAATACCCTTAAACTAAACTCTAGCTTCCACAGATGATGGTTTTATTCCGATAGAAGCTCGTTCTTATCAAGGGATAAAATACTGAAATTTCAAAAATCGAATCCTTTGAACCAAGAAAGGAGAGAAGCGAAATCCCTTCCAGTCAGGCCAACGCCGAAGTCTCCTCCTCCTCCCTTTACACTCCTTCGCATACATCAATATCGACTTCAGTCATCCTCAAGTCCCCACAACGCAAGCAACAGTATTCAGAGTGAAGGATTCAATGCAAGGGAAAAAATAACAGTTCCTCATAAAGCCAGAAATTGTTGGGATGGGCGACATGGCTGATCTCCCCTCCTGCTTCAATGGTGACAAGGAGACTCCTCCCATTTTCTTTCCTGCTGACATACTGGAGGAGATCGAATCCTGATTGTTGAATGTCTCAAGAGAGCGAAGGTCCATCTGTCATTAAGGGGGTATTTAATCCCACCATGGGCTCCCCCTTAATGGAACATAAGAGAATTGGAGTCAAAGATATTGAAAAATGAGAGCTTTGATTATACAAGATCCTTAGAAATATATATATATATATATATATATATATATATATATATATATATATATATATATATATATATATATATATATATATATATGTATATACAATATATATATATATATATATATATATATATATATATATATATATATATATATATATATATATACATATACATATATATATATATATATATATATATATATATATATATATATATATATATATATATATATATATATATATATATATATATAGAGTATATGTATATACATATACATATATATATAATCATATATATATATATATGCATAGATATGTATATATATATATATATATATATATATATATATATATATATATATATATATATATATATATATATATATATATATATATATATATATATATATATATACCGGAATCATACAGATGCAATTTACCATTCTAGGCCATTCTAAGTCCTACCTGTGTTGGAGATAAAAAAGTTGAGCCTGAAGGGACACTTACAGGAAGACATAATTGAGGCTGGTTGGCACAGAGCGGTTTCAACCAAGCGTAGAGAGAGAGAGAGAGAGAGAGAGAGAGAGAGAGAGAGAGAGAGAGAGAGAGAGAGAGAGAAGGATATACTAAGCAATAGATAAATTGATGAAAGGGTAAAAAGGTATAGATTGAATGTTAATTGGTTCTAAAGGAAAAAGGCCGACGTGAAATGACAATTGGATCTTCCCCTTATTTCAAAATGTTATGGAAAATGAAAAAGAAAGAATTGGGATAATAAAAGACTTCTCAAGAAGATTCCTAGAAGCCTGGCAGTGAAAGGGAATGGGGGGAGGGGAGGTGGTTGTTGTTTAATGAGCACTTTATTGTTGTATACATTTTTATTGTGTGTTTGTCTGTTCAATGGATGTATAGGGAATCACGCGCGACACGAATAGAGAGATCGAGATTGTATTGGAAGTTTAAACGAACAATCACAACCTTCCTTTATTTATTGAGTAATCAATTGAGATCTTCGTATTATAGTTATTCCTTTGTGCAGTTACACCGGATTCTGAAGATAACTCATTATTTAAAAAAGGCACTGCTTCAACGTAACTGATTTCTCAACCAAGATTAATATTTAAAAAAAAAAAATAAAAAAAAACAGTTTAAAATCGATCAGAGAAATTGTTAAAATGATCAATTTTATCAACTATCAAAGAGAACAGGAATTTTATCACCATATTCACGAATTAAAGTACATGATATATTTATAGGACAATATTAAAATAACTTTTGATTTGCCTTTGCTTATAAAACTGTTCACGAAAATTTAGATCAATATGAAAAATATATTTTTCAGCCAGTAGATGAGATTTTGATGAAGAGAGCATTCGTATCATGTAATTATGATATGGGTTTAATTTATTGTCAATGCTTGCTATAACTGAAATATAATATAGTATCTATAATACTCAAAGTTTTATTGTATATATTTATTCAAAAGGAAGTACAAGAAAGGAGATTTTCCATAATGGTATTTCATGAACTGGCATTTGGCTCTTTTACTTAGCTGAAAGAGCAAACCACTATTTCCTAACAGTTTGCCCGAATGGCGTTTTCCTATTGGCTAAGGACTATGTTTCTTTACCGTTGCCCGAAAGGAGCGTTCCTATTGGCTAATTTCCTTACCGTTGCCCGAATGGAGCGTTCCTATTGGCTAAGGACATTGGAAGGTAACTCCAAATTCGTTCCTTAAGGTTGGATTTTCTTTCCAATGTTTCACTCCCAAAATGACCTCACTGAGGCCATCTGTTGATACCTTTAGGAACATGGGCACAGTTCGCTCAATCAACTGAAAAATTATTGTATTTTTCATCTAAAAATACGTATAAAATATTCATTACATATAATAGATGAATAACATATGAAATTAAATGATTTTACTCAATAAGAATGTCTAGACAAACAGTATATTGATGGTTATAAAATATTCTTAAAAAGAAATTCTCGTATACAGTTTTGGCAAAACTGGATTACCACATCATTAGGATATTAATTTTGGTCCTACTCTCAATGTCGTATTGCATTCATCTACTTATCCCTAGATTCCATATGATTTAACAGTCCAATAAGTCTGGAATATTAATTCAAAAAGGATAAAATTCGGTCACGGTGCAAATTGGTCACAGTGCAGATTGGTCAAGTTGCAAATTGGTCACGGTGCAAATTGGTCAAGTTGCAAATTGGTCACGGTGCATATTGGTCAAGTTGCGAATTGTTCAAGTTGCATATTGGTCAAGTTGCAAATTGGTCAAGTTGCAAATTGGTCACGGTGCATATTGGTCAAGTTGCAAGTTGGTCATGGTGCAAATTGGTCAAGTTGCAAATTGGTCACAGTGCAAATTGGTCACGGTGCAAATTGGTCAAGTTGCAAATTGGTCATGGTGCAAATTGGTCAAGTTGCAAATTGGTCATGGTGCAAATTGGTCACAGTGGAAACTGGTTGCAGTGCAAATTGGTCACGGTGCAAATTGGTCAAGTTGCAAATTGGTCACGGTGCAAATTGGTCATGGTGCAAATTGGTCAAGTTGCAAATTGGTCACGGTGCAAATTGGTCAAGTTGCAAATTGGTCACAGTGCAAATTGGTCACGGTGCAAATTGGTCACAGTGCAAATTGGTCAAGTTGCAAATTGGTCACGGTGCAAATTGGTCACGGTGCAAATTGGTCAAGTTGCAAATTGGTCACGGTGCAAATTGGTCACAATGCAAATTGGTCACAGTGCAAATTGGTCACGGTGCAAATTGGTTAAGTTACAAATCGGTCAAGTTGCAAACTGGTCAAGGTGCAGATTGGTCACAGTGGAAACTGGTCACAGTGCAAATTGGTCAAGGTGCAGATTGGTTATAGTGCAAATTGGTCACGGTGCAAATTGGTCAAGTTGAAAATTGGTCATGGTGCAAATTGGTCACGGTGCAAATTTGTCAAGTTGCAAATTGGTCACGGTGCAAATTGGTCAAGTTGCAAATTGGTCGCAATGCAAATTTGTCACAGTGCAAATTGGTCACGGTGCAAAT
Organism: Palaemon carinicauda; assembly: GCF_036898095.1. NCBI lineage: Eukaryota > Metazoa > Arthropoda > Malacostraca > Decapoda > Palaemonidae > Palaemon > Palaemon carinicauda. Next base: position 12,156,989 of record NC_090767.1, read on the forward strand.
TGGTCAAGGTACAAATTGGTCACAATGCAAACTGGTCAAGGTGCAGATTGGTCACAGTGGAAACTGGTCACAGTGCAAGTTGGTCAAGTTGCAAATTGGTCATGGTGCAAATTGGTCAAGTTGCAAATTGGTCACAGTGCAAATTGGTCAAGTTGCAAATTGGTCACGGCGCAAATTGGTCACGGTGCAAATTGGTCAAGTTGCAAATTGGTCAAGTTGCAAATTGTTCAGAGTGCAAATTGGTCAAGTTGCAAATTGGTCATGGTGCAGATTGGTCACGGTGCAAATTGGTCACAATGCAAATTGGTCACGGTGCAAATTGGTCACAATGCAAACTGGTCAAGGTGCAGATTGGTCACAGTGGAAACTGGTCACAGTGCAAATTGGTCACGGTGCAAATTGGTCAAGTTCCAAATTGGTCACAGTGCAAATTGGTCACGGTGCAAATTGGTCAAGTTGCAAATTGGCCACAGTGCAAATTGGTCAAGTTGCAAATTGGTCACGGTGCAAATTGGTCACGGTACAAATTGGTCAAGTTGCAAATTGGTCACTGTACAAATTGGTCACAATGCAAACTGGTCAAGGTGCAGATTGGTCACAGTGGAAACTGGTCACAGTGCAAATTGGTCACAGTGGAAACTGGTCGCAGTGCAAATTGGTCACGGTGCAAATTGGTCAAGTTGCAAATTGGTCACGATGCAAATTGGTCACGGTGCAGATTGGTCAAGTTGCAAATTGGTCACAATGCAATTTGGTCACGGTGCAAATTGGTCAAGTTGCAAATTGGTCACGGTGCAAATTGGTCAAGTTGCAAATTGGTTATGGTGCAGATTGGTCACGGTGCAAATTGGTCAAGTTACAAATTGGTCACAATGCAAATTGGTCTCAGTGCAAATTGGTTACGGTGAAAATTGGTCAAGGTACAAATTGGTCACAATGCAAACTGGTCAAGGTGCAGATTAATCACAGTGGAAACTGGTCACATTGCAAATTGGTCACAGTGGAAACTGGTCGTAGTGCAAATTGGTCACGGTGCAAATTGGTCAAGTTGCAAATTGGTCACAGTGCAAATTGGTCACGGTGCAAATTGGTCAAGTTGCAAATTGGTCACAGTGCAAATCGGTCAAGTTGCAAATTGGTCACGGTGCAAATTGGTCACAGTGCAAATTGGTCAAGGTGCAGAACTCATCACACGAGAGTGAAAATAATGTTTATTTGAAATTACAAATTGTGAATCAAATTTAAAAGTCAGTCTTTGTTAAATCATTGACTGTGTTTGTAAGTGACATAGGCAATACTAGACGTTCTGTCCATATTTAGAAATTGTCCTGTTTATAGAAATGCCTCTTTTTTAATTAAATAGATTCTAGTAGTTCATTTGTTGGTCTTCATTTTTTATAATACCCAATATAGAATACAATGTATTAACGTTTCAAATATCACACAGCGTTTTTCAATATATACGTCTAGGCCTACACGGGTTTCTTTTTTTTGAAATTTGTGAATATTTAATTTTAGGAATGCTTATTTATGTAAGAACCATTTGAAATGTAACGAATTTTTACTAATTTACAGCTATCATTGTCTAATATATCAATTTTCGAGTATTTAATGTAATAGTATTTTTTTTATTACTATTATTTCATGATTAACGTGTGTATATTACAAAGAAGACTGGACCAACAACATCGTATAGTCAACAATAACAACAACAACAAAAAATGCATTCGCTTATAGTCCAATGCAGGACAAAGGCCTCAGTTATGTCCATGTGTATGGTCAGTTTTCCTACATAGGTCTATGCTGTCCAACTGCAGCTAAATGTTGTTTAAAAAAAAGGTTTCTAATTCAAATTCAAGTCAAATATCAAAGCTAAAACCTTCTCAGTACATCAGATTTCAGTTGAGTTGATGTACAGACACAGATCTACTGTATATATGTTTTTACTATCTTATATTCGAGGCAAAAAGCTGTTATTAGTAGATTGTTTGAAACTTTTTCATATGATTTTCCTGTGTATTAACAAAACATAATAAAATACAATATCATAAAAGAGCATCATTGTCTTATGAACGCACATTTAAAAGCTCAAGAACTGGGAACTTTTCTTGTGTCTACATTTATATGGACCATTTACAGTAAACGGCACTTATTTAGACCGTGTACAGTAAACGGCACTCATATGGACCATGTATAGTAAACGGCACCTATTTAGACCATGTACAGTAAATGGCACTTTTATGGACCATGTACATTATTATTATTATTATTATTATTATTATTATTATTATTATTTCTTGCTAAGCTACAACCCTAGTTGTAAAAGCAGGATGTTATAAGCCGGGGGGGGGGGGGGGGGGGGCACTGCAGGGAAAATTGTCCGGTGAGGAAAGGAAATAAGAAAAATGAAATATTTTAAGAAAAGTAACAATATAAACTACAAAAACTTTAACAAAACAAGAGGAAGAGAAACTAGATAGAATAGTGTGCCTGAGTATACCCTCAAGCAAGAGAACTCTAACCCATGGTACAGAGGCTATGGCACTACCCAAGACTAGAGAACAATGGTTTGATTTTGGAGTGTCCTTCTCCTAGAAGAGCAGCTTACCATAGCTAGAGGGTCTCCTCTACCCTTACCAAGAGGAAAGTAGCCATTGAACAATTAGAGTGCAGTAGTTAACCCCCCTAAAAAGAAGAAGAATTGTTTGGTAATCTCAGTGTTGTCAGGTGTATGACGACAGAGGAGAATATGTAAAGAATAGGCCAGACTATTCAGTGTACAGTATGTGTAGGCAAAGGGAAAGTGAACCGTGTGTGTGTGGGTATATATATATATATATATATATATATATATATATATATATATATATATATATATATATATATATATATATATATATATATATATATATATATATATATATATGGTGAGAAATTTCAAGTGTGTGACCCTATATTAAACATTATCAAGATCTCGCACATA
>NC_090767.1:12160471-12190471 GCF_036898095.1 Palaemon carinicauda
AGAGATTCTGCAAAAGCTCTTCCTTTCTCACAGTCTCACCTAACCAGGTTCGATAAACCGATGTACCCATTGCCATCCTCCGTTAAGGAGATTTCTTACTGCTTTCTTCATTGCCTCCATTTCGAAATTCGCGCAAAATGCTTTGAAAACTTGAGAAGCCATATCTATGATTACCGAAACCTTTCCTGAATTTAGCATTATTTTGAAAAAAGCGAGTTGAGGAGAGAGAGAGAGAGAGACAGAGAGAGAGAGAGAGAGAGAGAGAGAGAGAGAGAGATAAGCCATTAGAATACGACAAATTCTTCTTTTGGCTTCAACTGGAGTCCATATGTCTTCAGGTATGAGAGAGAGAGAGAGAGAGAGAGAGAGAGAGAGAGAGAGAGAGAATAAATCAACAGAGAATCCACAAGATAAAGAAATACAGAAAGGAATAAAGAAAAAACATAACAAAAGGAAAGATTTATTCATAGTTTTCTTTCTGGGCAAATCGTAACATTATTATCAGCTAAGACGCTTCTGAGGCAAATCTCACCCTCTGAAGACCGTTCTGGAAGTGTTCTTATTTCATCTTCGTTCATTCCCAGAATGTAATGTTCGCCTTCCTAATGAATTTCCTCTGTATTCGTGTTAACAATTATGGAAATGACCGAAAGATTAAAGAAATCCAACTCTCTCTCTCTCTCTCTCTCTCTCTCTCTCTCTCTCTCTCTCTGTCTCTCTCGTAGGAATCTTCAAAGTGTCTCCGAAGGAAAACGGGAGAAATTTTACGCTGAAGATGAATTTTGTTCTTTTCCGAGGATTTCATTCCATAATTCTTCGTTCGTTTTCACTTCATTTATGGAAAATTCTTTCCTATTCTAATGAGAGAGAGAGAGAGAGAGAGAGAGAGAGAGGAGAGAGAGAGAGAGAGAGAAAGAGAGAGCATTCTTGTCATATATCATTTCCGTTTATTCCCGGAGAGTAACGTTCATTTTCCTAGCAAATCTCTTTAGAATTCGTCTTCTTCTTCGTCTTCTTCTCTATTCCTAAATATTAGAAATACGTTCTCAATCGTCCTACGATCTATTCTGAAAATGTTGAATTATTATGAAAAGAGAATTATGAACATATAAAAAATAATAAGCAAATCGGTAGAGTTACTTCAATGTCGGAGGGAAATTTGGTGAGTTTTTATGTTGGCGAATAACTCGCTAAATTAGATAACTTCTAAGTTTGGTCATAGTTATTCAGTTTACGTAATATATATATATATATACACACACACACATATATATATATATATATATATATATACATATATATATTTAACTAGCGTTTAAAATTATGCTATTTTGGCGTCTTGTAAAACATCGTACATCTGGTAGCAACGTCTGCTTGCCCAAGTCCCGAGTTCCTACAATTGAGTTTCATTTACGTAATGGAATTTCAATATTATTATTATCATTATTATTATTATTATTATTATTATTATTATTATTATTATTATTAAATATATATATATATATATATATAATATATATATATATAACCAACTTTGCTCATTAAAAATATAATGACGGAATGAAGGTTTGGGGATAACGCTGAGATATTTAATATTCTAAAGTGCAAGTATTTGCATCATAATAATAATAATAATAATAATAATAATAATAATAGTAATAATAATAGATGAAGCTAATATAGTTTTATTGGACAATTTGAGAGAGAGAGAGAGAGAGAGAGAGAGAGAGAGAGAGAGAGAGTTATATTTCATTGTTCTCTGTAATGCCAAATGTAAATTTCTAAACCAGTATCAATATTAGTAAGGGAAATAATATTGTCAGGAGGAAATTTGGCAACGCTGCTCATCTGTCACTCGAATTATTCGTTGTCTGAGGAATAAGCATTTTTATTTTGCTCATAATGTGTCATTTATTGATAATTTTCATAATATTATAGATAATATTTTCCCATCCATTTCAAAATGCCAATTTTCAAATAGTTTCTAAGAAAACAGACCTTTTCGATATGCAGTAAATCGAAGTTACTCATGAGTTATCGTCGACCTTAAAGACGAGGGAATAGAGAAGGAAATCCTTCCACTGTTACATACGCCCTTCTGGCATTGATTGAACGAGAAAGTTCGCATAGGCGAGATGCTACTCTCTCTCTCTCTCTCTCTCTCTCTCTCTCTCTCTCTCTCTCTCTCTTTAGTTTTGTGTTGCTAATTGAGAGAGAGAGAGAGTCTCTCTCTCTCTCTCTCTCTCTCTCTCTTTAGTTTTGTGTTGCTAATTGAGAGAGAGAGAGAGAGAGAGAGAGAGAGAGAGAGAGAGAGAGAGAAGTCTATAATGCAATTGGTTGCCACAACGCATAATATTATCATGGATATTATGTGTAACCGGACGAGACGGTGGGAGACACAACTTAAAATTCTATACGAAAATTCCTCCGCCAACAGGACCAAATAATTATTGCTTTCCAATCCATCCTACTCTGGCAACGGAAACCGTAATATCTCTGAGACTTTCTTACTTGCAACATTTAGATAATTTGTGAAGTTTTTTTACGCTTATTGTTCCTGTAAACTACATCTGAATTCTCAAATGTACAAAGGTAGTTGCTTCGAGAATTTCTCTCTCTCTCTCTCTCTCTCTCTCTCTCTCTACTCATGATTTCCGGGAGTATCATCTCAGAGTTAAGTGATCAAACGAATAGATTTTTGAACGAAACTTTCTTGGAAACATTTGAGTCAAATTTGGCGTTTCGTTGTGATTAGATTTTCTCATTTTATTTCGTTTTGTAGACGGAAGTTTAATCATTACTGAGTACTGAGACATATGAGTGAGGATCTCCCATTAATATTTTCGATTTAGAACAGAGGCCGACGGGGGAAGCTACCTTTCTTCGATATGTAGACCAATCATAGTGTGAACAGGGAGGCTAATCAGATGGACTTTAGTTTAGTGTGGACGATTAAATTTGAACTTTTATTTGTTAGAAAAAATTCTCTCTCTCTCTCTCTCTCTCTCTCTCTCTCTCTCTCTCTCTCTCTCTCATTATCCAAGCACTTGTTCGCTAATTGATCAAAATGAAAATGGAAGTCCATCATTGAAGGTCTTGCATTTATATCGGCCACGAATTCAAATACCTCAGTCTTCTAAAAACTCACCAAATTTCTTTAGTAAATACTCCTGAACGAGGTGGCCGAAACAGTAAACATTGTTCGTGTACGATGTTGGCATATTGCATATTGGTAGAAAGAGATCCATCTGTCTTTGGAACAACCTCATTTTATCAATTTTTCCAAAATAGGAAATTTCCTTAAATTCTATTATATGGGGAAACTGAAACTCGTCCAAAACTATATGTCTCACCTGAAGTTCGTTGAGTCCGATTCCTTTACAGAGGATATTGTCTATAACGGCTGCCAGTCGTGAAAAAAAAGTTAATGCCAAGGCGCAGGTGTGAACTCGTATCGGATTCTTGCTTCCATTCCGATGGCGTTTTCCACCTTTTTCGCAATCCCTTTATACCAAATGCCATGGATAAGAAACCAGCAGTTTTGCAATTTTTTACCTCCTTCTTCATGAGATAATTCATTCTCCAAAATAACTGCGTTTGGATGAAACGCTTCAATACGTGGAAAATTATTGTCGAAGGGTCTCTTGATTTCTTCGAACTTCCTATCTTTGTTTTTCTTCAGAAACTCTTGCCATTCTTTTTGCAGCCAGACCTCAATTCCATAGTCCTCCTATTGTCTTCTTAGACTTTTATCAGTTTCCTTTGCATTAGGCTTATTATCTAAAGCCTTTAATTTGATTTCAACCGGGCTCAAGCTCCCTACACTTTTATTTCCTGCCTCACCAACAGCTTCTTGGCTGGCCCTCGCTCAGTCATCTTTGGCCGAGTCTGTTTCTCCGTCCGGTCGATACTGATGTAACGCACACCATAACTTGTAAGGCAACAGTTGAACAGATCCCAAAGTTCTAAAACTAATTTCTGATGATAAGCCTCACATTGTGATAAAGGGATATCACGTTCCCATTTGGCCTTCCATTTTAGTAGAGGGAAGAAATCGTGGCCTTTGATCTTTGGCCACGAGCCAGGCGCTATTGGCATTCGCATTTTTCCGAACTTATCAAAACCATTCCGATCCTTCATTATTGAGGAAGGACCTCTGTTCGTCATTCAGTACTTGGGATACCCCTCTCCAATCATTCACCTTGTTTTTCCGCACTATTCTAGCGATTTTCTTTGCCATTTTTCGTTCGTTAAGATAATCCTTAACAACCTCCAGACTTAGTTCCTTTCTCTCCATTATCAGCTGCTACAACTCAGTTTTTGGAATGCCGTCTACGAAGTATAGCGTTTCCCTAAAAGGTCCCATATACTACGCAAGTCTTAGGGTGTCTTTTGCTTGGCGATCCAAAATCTTCGTTTCTTCGATCAGATGAAGCATCTTCATCCTTTGATTGCTTTCGTTCACTTGACCCTTCAGTTGCCTGTAGACTCGTAGACACGAATTCTGGTGTTGTAGCCCTCTGTCGTTGTAGTGGCTGTGTCATTTAGCTTTTAGGAAGGACATCCCATATTTTGCGTACACACAACTCGCACTTCAACTCCTTCCGCAATTTCTTTCGACGAATCCAATGAATGAATCCAAATCCTCCTACATATTCGTGCCATATTTTCATCTCTTCTAGCAGTCGTTCGTCTCCCGCCAAGTCTTCAGAAGCACTACTTCTGAACTTCACCACTCTAAACACTCGAGGCCACAACCTCCTAAAGTGGTCTCTTCGCCGCGACCCCTTTCCTAGCTTTTCACACTGTTTATCAAATGCAATTTATTTCCGCAATTTTTCGATGTACTCCTTTTTCCTCTGAATTATTTCCCATTCTTCATCTTTCGCTAAATCCTTTCTAAAGCTGTAAGGCTTGTTAAATATCCAGTCTGTTTTACATTTAACACTATGTTTCTGCGAGAGTCGTTCAAAATATTCGGAAGTGTCCAGTGGGGAGTTTGGAACAAACCAAACCGGTAACCAAAAATCACCATAGTCATAAAAAGCGAAGGCATTATCGAGGGCTTTTAACAAGGAATTCGCGGTATTCCAAGTCCCATTGACGTCTGCGCTGATTTCCTGAATCTGCCCGTTTTGACTCCAGTCCCCAGTGCTTAGCTTCTCTGGATTTCAGTTTTGCTTCTCTTTGCCGGAGCCTTTCTTCTTTTTCATCGAGAAGGACTTGTCGGAAATCCACATTTTTCATCCTCTCAAGTAATTGGTTGATTACCGCTTGATTGTTCTCAATTTGAAGACCTTGAGAGTTTATGGTCGCCTGTAATGCCTCTACTTGACCATTCTCCTCCAGCAGTTTCCTTTCGAGGCTATCCAACCTTCTGGTCGTCTCTTCGCTGAGTTGAGGATTCTTCACCTATTTCTGATGCAGTTCGGCGATCTCTTCTTTCAGAACTCCATTCCAATTTCGAGATAGTTCCAGTTGTTTCTTCGCTATCGCCAGTTTTTGCTGTGTTTTTTCCAGTTTTTCTTCTAGGAAAACATTTCGCTTATGATGCTTCAACTCCTGTTAGAGTTCCAGAGATCGTTCATAGTTTTCGTCGTCTTTCTTCTTGTTGTTCTGTTCTATAGCCATCCGGACTATTCTCCCAGAATCGTCACGAATGCTTCTTTCATCCTCAGAGTAGGTCATTATTTTCTTTTCTAACTGCGCCTCCAGTTGTTGAATCCTCTGCTGGAGGGCGACTTCCTTTTCCTTGCTTTCCGCGATTTCCTTCAAAAGTTCTTGGTTCCTCACATCGATGTCCTTAACTAACTTAGAATGATCCTCCTCAGCCTTCCTGGATGACGATTGCTTCTTGGCATAACTTGCATAAATTCCTCCGAAAAACAATAACATATAAACAATATTTTCTGATACAATAGATGCAGGTGAAAATATAAAAGCCATTTTTAACTTTTCCGAGTTTTGTTGCAGCATTGAAATGAGAAAAAAGAAATCGGATGCCATCGAAGAGAATTTCAAAGACCATAACGGAGCCTGGAGACGTTTTTGAAGACCTTGGAGACGCTTTTGCATTAATTCTAATCTCACAATCTCCACTGGCCATATTGGTTTTGGCTGATTTTTCATGGCCGGATGTCTTTCCTGCCACTTTTGGAAGATCTTGGACACACACACACACACGCACACACAATATATATATATATATATATATATATGTGTGTGTGTGTGTGTGTGTGTATGTGTGTGTTTCTGTGTGTCCAAGATCTTCCAAAAACGTCTCCAGGAATCGATAGCCTTTCCAAAAGCGTCTCCAAGAATTTCAAAACGTCTCCAGGATGATCTTGAAAAACTTTTTGGACACACACATACATACATACATACATACATACATACACACACACACACACACACATATATATATATATATATATATATACATATACATATACATACACATATATATATGTATATATACATATATTTATACATATATACACACACACACACATATATATATATATATATATATATATGTCTGTGTGTGTGTTTGTGTGTTTTAAGCCTAAACATGTAAATCGGCTATGTAAGAATGAAACACGACTTAACAAATGTTGATAGTTAAATAAAAATGGAAAATAAAAGAAAATTATCCTGTTTGTGCAAATAAGCAATTTACATGATTAGGCTTAACACACACACGTTTGGGTATATATATATATATATATATATATATATATATACATATATATATATATATATATATATATATATATATATATATATATATATCTATGTATATCTATCTATATATTATATATATATATATATATGTATATCTATATATATATCTATGTATATCTATCTATCCATCTATCTATCTATCTATATATATATATATATATATATATATATACATACAATTATTGTTATTATTATCATTATTATTATTATTATTATTAATTGCTAAGCTACAACACTAGTTGGAAATTCAGAATGCTATAAGCCTAGACGGCCCAACAGGGAAAATAGCCTTGTGAGGAAAGAAAACAAAGAAAATAAAATATTTTAAGGACAGTAACAACATTAAAATAAATAATTCCTGTATAAACTGTAAATATTTTAACAAAACAAGAGGAGAGACATTAGATAGAATAGTGTGCCCAAGTGTACCCTCAAGCAAGAGAACTCTAACCTAAGGCAGTGGAAGACCATGGTAAAGAGGTTATGGCACTACCCAAGACTAGATAACTGTGGTTTGATTTTGAAGTGTCCTTCTCCTAGAAGAGCTGCTTACCATAGCCAAAGAGTCTCTTCTACTTTATCGAGAGGAAAGTGGCCACTGAACATAACGTACTAATCAAATGACGGTGCCAGAGATTAATATCTAGATCAGGAATGAGAAATTTAAAAGACCGCAAGTTCTTCACCAACAAATTAAGATGAGAATCAAAGTTCCTGTCCAACAAATTACGATGAGTTTCAACAGCTCAAAACAAAACAGGAGAACCAAACTCGAAAAAAAGGAAAATGAAAAAAAAGAGTAAAAACACTACTTCAGAATGGATTGATCACCGAACACCTAAAAAGACTTTCTTGATAAGACAGTTTGTTATGCAATTGAAGAAGAGAGACAGACTTCAGTCGTATCTATCCTTCACAGATCCTTCATGAATTAAGGAAACGCTTCCTAAATGTCATCTCTTTCATCGACGTGAACCCATTTAAAGGTTTAAAGGCTGCTCATGAATGGCAGAGGCAAGGGGCAGTGACATTGCCCTATCAAGCAGGACAATGCCCTAGGCCAAGAGACTGACCATATATACATATGATCAGTGCCCAAGTCAGGATCAAAGAGGGCCAGACATTGGCTGCTGATGAATCAGCAGATAGATCTATAGGCTATCCCCACAGCCTCAATCCTTAGCTCACGAGGGTGGTGAGGTTACAGCGACCAAAGGAACTAACGAGTCTGAACGGGATTCGAGCCCCAGTCTGAAAAACACCAAGCAGAGACGTTTCCAATCAGGCCACATCAACGGTTCTTTTTTTTTATCTGAAAATTTTAATTAACATAATTGTCTTGGGAATTGGGAATTAGTAGAGAGAGAGAGAGAGAGAGAGAGAGAGAGAGAGAGAGAGAGAGAGAGAGAGCATGGAGGTTGGGGTGTGGGTGAGAGAAATGATGGGGGAGAAAGAGTGATTGATTTTACATTGGCTTTTGACCTAGCAATGATCAACACCTTCTTTGAGCAAAAGATTAACAGACTAATTACTTACAGTAGTGGTGGCAGGGAGACCCAGATAGATTTGCTGCTGTGTCAAAGAGACCATCTGAAGGAAGTTAGAAATTGCAAGGTGACAAATGGGTAGAGTGTAGCAGCGCAACACATGTTAGTGGTCATTGATTGCAGACTAAGAAATTGTAAGAGAAGTGAAAAGACGAGAATGGACCCAAAGATTAAGTGGTGGAAATTGAAAGAGGAAGAACTGCGATTCTTGTTTAAGGAAAGAGTGCTGGAAGCAGTGAAATAATTCTAACTTTCATCCAAATTTGCAATGTCATTATTTTTGTCTTGAAATTTCAGAAATTGTAAAATACCCCCTTCTTCATTTTGTAATCACCCAATAATTCTAACTTCATCCAAATTTGCAAGAACACTTTTTTTTTTGTTCTGAAATTTCAGAAATCATGAAATACCCTATTTTGTAATTTCATACTTGACCAATAATTTCAAATCAGCCCAAAATTTGCAAGAACATGTTATTAATTTCACGTATGCTCAAAACCTCTCAAAGTACATTAATTAAATTAACTATCTAATTAAAGGAATTTTCCCTGGTATGTCAGACGATCAGCGCAACGTAGAAGCATTAATCAGCTGATTAAGTTCTATCGATTTTAACTAAACACGGTCAGAGTTCAACCCCAAGTCGAAGGTCAACGAAAAGTAGGTCATCCTGGTGGTCACGCTATGTATATGCCCTTGGAACAGGATGCAAAAATAGAGGTTTTTGTTCTAGAAAACCTAACTATTGTAGTCAAGCACGGGCTCATTTTTTAAAGGCCGCTCATGAATGACAGAGACAAGGGACAGTGACAATGCTCAAGCGAGCAGGACAATGCCCTAGAGACTTACGGTGCCCAAGCCTCTATCCACCCAAGTTAGGACCAGGGAAGGCATAGCAATGGCTGATGATGTCACCAGGTAGACTTAAAGGCTCCAAACACAACACCCCCCATCCTTAGCTCACAAGGATGGTGAGGTTGCACACACTACAAGAAACTATTGAACTTGAGCTACACTCGAACCCAAGCCCAGCAGATTGCAAGGCAGGGACGTTTCCAATAGGCCACCAGAACTCTTGGTTTTTTGCTGCCAGTAGTAAAAAAAAATAGAGGTATTCCGAAGTAGTTATTTTTTCCAATCATTGACAAACTACGTGACGTAAATGAACAATGTAACTAACAATGAATAAATGAACAATCTTACTAACATTGAATAAAACGATGAACAAATTTATTCATTCAAAGATTGGTTAATAGCGAAAACTTTTTATAAATCTTCAACATCTAGTATAAATAATATATCAAAGTTTGAAATAAAATATCTTGCAACATTTTAATATAGGAGGAGGAAGGTCATACTGTGTTATTAATTACGTATCCATCGTCAACAACATGCTCTCTCTCTCTCTCTCTCTCTCTCTCTCTCTCTCTCTCTCTCTCTCTCCCAATAGAAATGTCTAAAAAAGCATTTACATATTAAATTCTCCTCAACGTTAGCGCAGTAAAAGTTTCCATCAACGTTTCTGAGCTTCATCGTAATATGCCCACCTACATGAATAACAAACAAAGGTTGGTAGTTAGCAAAGGCTAGTAGTTCGTTAGCAAAGGCTAGTAGTTCGTTAGCAAAGGCTAGTAGTTAGTTAGCTTTTGATCTCTAACAAAACCAGCTTCAATTTATTCGTGTGATGTATGTTAACATTAGTTACAATTTGCTTTTGTGTTCGAAATTGGAACCAAAATATATACGATTTTAAGGCGGTAACGTCCTTGACTGGTGAACGCCAGACTGGGGTTCGAGTCCCGCTCAAACTCGTAATTTGATTTAGTCGCTGCAGCCTCACCATCCTTGTTAGGTAAGGATCTGAGGGGTTTAGGTCTACCTGCTGAGTCATCAGCAGCCATTGCCTGCCCCTCCTTGGTCCTAGCTTGGATGGAGAGGGGGCTTGGGGGCTGATCATATGTACTTTATATATGGTGAATCTCTAGGCCATTGTCCTGCTCGATAGGGCAATGTCATTGTCCCTTGCCTCTGCCATTCATGACCAGACAGACATGAGAGATAAAGACTCTCTCTCTCTCTCTCTCTCTCTCTCTCTCTCTCTCTCTCTCTCTCTCAGAGACCCTTTTGATGGAGACAGAACGATTGATTAACAAATGTCACCTAATGATCTACATACAAATGACAGACACACATGATCCCCGACAAAAAGAACTATTCCTCTCATTTTAGGGTGAAGGATATTTTAGGGTGAAGGATATTTAAGGATCAAGGATATTTTGATATTTTAGGGTGAAGGATACTTCGGGGTGAAAGATATTCCAAGATGAAGGATATTTAAGGGTCAAAGATATTTTGGGGTGAAGTATATTTTGGGGTGAAGGATATTTTGAGGTGAAGGATATTTTAGGGTGAGGATCAAGAATATTATAATATTTTAGGGTGAAGGATATTTTAGGGTCAAGGATATTTAAGGGTGAGGGATATTCAAGGGCCACTCAGTGATAAGGGCTGAAAACCTGTCAACTTTGAAAGAAAAGGAGTAATGATAAATATTTATATCTGAAAAATATAATTTTTCGCTTTATATATCATCCAAGTGAGTTTTTCCTTTAAATAGAAATATTCTACCTAATTAATCTGTTGGCAATTTTGGACCCCCACCTGAGGTGCTAAATAAATTTTGCCAAAACTGTATACGAGTATTTATTTCTCTTTAAAATTATTCTATAAACGTCAATATACTGTTTATCTAGACATTGTTATTGAGTAAAATCATTTAATTTCATATCTTATTCATCTATTATATGTAATGAATATTTTATACGTATTTTTAAATAAAAAGTACAATAATTTTTTAGTTGATTTAGTGAACTGTGCCATGTTCCTAAATGTATCAACAGATGGCCTCAGTGAGGTCATTTTGGAAGTAAAACATTGGAAAGAAAATCCAGCCTTAAGGAACGACCTGAGAGTTATCTTTCGATGTCCTTAGCCAATAGGAACGCTCCTTTCGGGCAACGGTAAAGAAACGTTTTCCTTAGCCAATAGGAAAACGCCATTCGGGCAAACTGTTAGGAAATAGTGGTTTGCTCTTTCAGCGAAGTAAAAGAGCCAAATGCCAGTTCATGAAATACCATTTTGGAAAATCTCCCTTTTGTACTTTCTTTCGAATTAATATATAGAATAACATTTTGAGTATTATTGATATTATATTTAAATTATAGCAAGTATAAGTAATGAATTAAGCCCAAATTATACTTATACGATACTTATACTTATACGGTATATGGTACTCTTCATCAAAATCTCATCTACTGGCTGAAAAATACATTTTTCTTATTGATCTAAATTTTCGTAAACAGTTTTATAAGCAAAGGCAAATCAAAGTTATTTTTATATTATCCTATGAATATACGACGCACTTCTAATAGTGAATATGGTGATGAAATTCCTGTTCTCTTTGATACTTGATAAAATTGATCATTTCAATAATTTCTCTGATCGTTTTTAAACGGTTTTTTTTTCTCTTTTTTAATATGAATCTTGGTTGAAAAATCAGTTAACGTTGAAGCAGTGCATTTTTTTTTAAATAATGAGTTATCTTCAGATTTTGGAATCTTGTGTAATTGCACAAAGGAATAACTATAATACGAAGATCTCAATTGATTACTCATTCAATATAGGAAGGTTATGAATGGTTCGTTTAAACTTCCAATATAATCTCAATTTCTCTATTCGTGGCGCACGATTCCCTATACATCCATTGAACAGACAAACACACAATAAAAATGTATACAACAATAAAGTGCTCATAAAACAACAACAACAACAGCAACAACAACAACAACCTCCCCCCCACCCCCCATTCCCTTTCACTGCCAGGCTTCTAGGAATCTTCTTGGGAAGTCTTTTATTATCCCAATTCTTTCTTTTTCACTTTCCATAACATTTTGAAATAAGGGGAAGATCCCATTGTCATTTCACCTCTGCCTTTTCCCTTTAGAACCAATTAACATTCAATCTATTAGTTGTTACCTTTTCATCAATGTATCCATTTCGTCTATTCCTTAGTATATACCCTTCTCTCTCTCTCTCTCTCTCTCTCTCTCTCTCTCTCTCTCTCTCTCTCTCCTTTTATTCATTACCTCCATTCCAGCGGTTTTCTTCATTCTACTTTTAACCTACTCTCTCTCTCTCTCTCTCTCTCTCTCTCTCTCTCTCTCTCTCTCTCTCTCTCTCTCTCTCTCTCTCTCTCTTTTTATTCATTACTTCCATTCCAGCGGTTTTCTTCATTCTACTTTTAACCTACACTCTCTCTCTCTCTCTCTCTCTCTCTCTCTCTCTCTCTCTCTCTCTCTCTCTCTCTCTCTCTCTCTCTCTCTTATTATCATTATTTGTGTAACAAAATATCAAATGAATAATATTTTTTTATACTAAAATTTTGATTGTATAACACAATGAGTCTGCCGTGGTGAAATGCCTTTTTTCTCGAAGGTTATCATTGGTTTTGAGCAGATCATCTAAAACTCTCTGAATCGAATAACTGAATTGAGAAACAATGACATTCTAAAGTAAGACATTATTTCATCGTCTGGTAATTGTTTGCAACTATTCCAGTACTTATTGGGGAGAAGAAGAAGAAGCC
Source organism: Palaemon carinicauda (assembly GCF_036898095.1). Lineage (NCBI taxonomy): Eukaryota > Metazoa > Arthropoda > Malacostraca > Decapoda > Palaemonidae > Palaemon > Palaemon carinicauda. The sequence continues at coordinate 12,173,408 of NC_090767.1, forward strand.
TGTAGGTATACAACAATCTGTTGCGGCTTCTGTTCAATTTTGCTTATTTCTGGTGTCATAGCTGCAGTTTCGCCGAAAATATGTTGTGAGGTTTTCGGTGAATATGTGCCGTTAGTGCTGAAATAGGCATAGTGAATGTGGGTTACGTGACAGTGCAGTTATAAACCTTGGAAACTTTGTGATTTTCTCTAATTTCGAGTTGTGCCCCCCCCCCCCCCTAGCCTGGCCTAGGTGGGGGAGTCTGCGCTAGACGGTGGCGACGGTGGTGCCATCTATTGACTCTTTTAGTGACTATTTTCAGTGTAACAGTATGGGGTCATACTCAACACCGTTTAGGAAAAAGGACTCCTTTGGGCTGCAGTTTACTGCACACCCTACTATGGATATTGTTAGCAAAATGTTGTTTGATAACATGAAATTGGTTCATAACTCAATTATAGGAGTTCAATTTATAAATAAAAACAGAGTAATTGTTAAAGTAATACCAAACGTGTTTAATGATCTCATGGAAAATTATGAAGGCAAAGAGGTGTGTTCAGACCAGTTAGGAAATGTAAAGATGGTGAATCTTAGCTCCTCCATTACGTATGTTTCAATAAGGAATGCTCCTTTCGGATTCGCAGATGAAAAGCTGATCGAGGTTTTATCAAAATATGGAAAAGTGGAAGGAATCAGGGTAAACAGGTATGCTGACGGACCATTCAAAGGGCTATTGACTGGAGTCAGGACAGCCCGCATGAGACTAAAAGAGAATGTCCCATCATCAATTACGGTTTCAGGATTTACCTTGACCATCTTATATAATGGGCAGCCACGGACATGCTTTCGGTGTGGTGAAATAGGTCACTTAGTTAAAGACTGCAGTTACGAAGATGTGAGATATAAGTTTAAAGAAGGAGAGTTCCCTCACCTACCTACGGAAGGAAAGGATGAGACCAGTGTAAAAGCAAATGAGTTGCACAAAGGCAATGTAGAAGAGGCAACAGTTGAAGAAAGAGGAGATAACCAAAGTTATCAAAATACTGATATAGTGACCAAAGGTACGGATAAGGATAAAGGACCCAATTCAATAGAAGAACAGGATTTAGATTGCACAATAGAAGAAATTGTTAAGGATATCTCAAAAAATGATTCTGAGAAAGAAAAGGATGAAGGTGACTCGATAAAACTTGGGAAAGGCACATCAAAAACGACTGCTGGAAGTGACATAGGGAAAGAACCGGACGAGGAAATTGTATTGGGAGAACCTGTGGACTGCATAAGGGAAGAAAATGTTTATGGAAAACTGGAGAAAGGGGTAATCGGCAGTGGGCTAAATTATGGAGATGAAAGGGATCTTTTTGTGGACAACCTTGATTACGAGCAGGATGATGACGATGAAGGAATTAGGGTTTCCCAACCAATAGGTGTAAGTGAATTGCGTAGATCAAAAACAAAGGTTGAGATTCATAAAAATGTTAAAGAAAACGAGTTAAAAACAGGAAATGAAGCAGCGAGTATAATAAAAGGTAATCAGGAGGGAAAAATGGATTGTGAGGAAACATATGAGTTGCTTACGGCCCAAAGAAAACTTTACAGTACTGATTTGGAAATGGAAACATGGCATACGAAAACAGACTCTGGCAATAAACTCAAGATAACGTTGAAGAAAGACCAGTGCCAAAACATGGAAAGGACAAACCAAAATTTATCATCAGACGATGAAACAGGAAAGTGTACAAAGAAGCTTAAAGCAATTTAATCTTGTATTGTAAATGTATTTTACATAATATAAAAAATTCATTTCATCCACATTAAATGTAGCTACAGTTAACGTAAATGGACTTAATACTTTGAATAAGCAAATTAAAATAATAAACTTTATGTTTCTTTATAATCTAGATGTAATTTTCGTCCAAGAGCACAATATAAAAGGGAAAGGGAAATTGGAATATGTTGAAAAATACTGCAAAGTGTTGATTAATTATACACAAATTCTTAAGGGTGGAATAGCAATCTTTTTAAATAAAACATCTAATGTGGAAATTTTGAATTTTGAAAACGATACTGATGGCTATGTAATGAGTGTTAATTGTCGCTATTCAAACGTTACTGTTCAATTATTAAATGTTTATGCTCCAGCTGGGAATAGTAAGAGGAAAGAAAGGGAGAAATTGTTTAATACAGATATTTTATATTTCTTAAGGAACAATATAAGTAATATCATTATGGGGGGAGATTGGAATTCTATTACTACCTGTATGAGAGATTGTTCTAATTTCGATAGTGAACTTCTATCAAAGTCATTAGTAAACTTGAAAAGCAACTTGAAACTCATAGATGTTTGGAATTCATATCATCACCAGGTGGAGTATACTTATGTTAGGGAGAATTATGGTTCAAGGCTGGATAGGTTTTATCTAAAAGATTTACATAACCATGTGGCAAATATTCAAAATATTCCTGTCAGCTGGACTGATCATTGTATTATAGTATTAGCTTTGAAATTAGAAAATGTAGCGTTGCCAGGTAAAGGGTACTGGAAACTTAATAGTAATATTCTAGATACAGATATTGTAAGAGACAATTTTCTTATGAATTGGAATAATATCAAGAGGAGCAAAGATAGAGTTGGAAATATTTTGTGTTGGTGGAAATATGCGAAAGCTCAACTGAAATCTTTCTTTATTACGTGTTCAAAGCAGATTAACCAAGCAAAATATGGGCTATTGAATTTACTGAACTACCAGTTGAAAGATGAAATAGGAAAAGGGGTAATGAATAAGGACAAGTTTTCGTTAGTGAACTCTTTGAAATTAAGAATAAATAGTATTCAAGACGAGATCTGTGAAGGAGTCAAAATTAGAGCAAAGGTGGATGATAAGTTAAAGGGTGAACAAGTTTCAGCGTACCTATTAGGGAGGGAGAAAAACTCTAAATCGTATGTAAATAAGATAAAGAGGGACGATGGTACCGAAATACTAAATCCCAAAGCTATTGCGTTAAATATAAGGGAATATTTTGAAAAACTTTTCAAAAAAGAGAAATGTCATAAGTCTTATCAAGACCTGTTTTTGAATCTAGTAGATAAAGTTATTGATGGGAATGAGAATGATATTTTAACCTCAGAAGTGACAGAGTCTGAAGTACTGAAAGCATTGAGAGGGATGAAGAACGGCAAAAGCCCGGGAATAGATGGTCTCACTGTTGAGTTTTACAAAAAGTTTTGGAAAGAAATAAAAAACGATTTTATGAGCTTAGTAAAGTTTATTTTCAAATATAAGACCATCTCTAAAATGAATAAAGGAATAATAACGCTTATACCGAAGGAAGGAGATTTAGGTTTTATTACAAACTGGAGGCCAATAACAATGCTAAACGTGGATTTTAAAATAATAGCGAAAATAATAACTAATAGGTTAAAGAATGTGTTACATTTAATTATTTCCCGCGAGCAGTTTAGTTGTGTTGATGATAGGTCAATTATCAACTTGAATTCCATCATGAGAGATATTATGATTTATGCAAATGATAATGATAAACAAGCTGCGATAATAAATTTAGACTGGTCTAAAGCTTTTGATCGTGTTGATCATGACTTTTTATATGCTATATTGAGCAACTTTGGTTTTGATCCTAGTTTCATTCAGCTAATACAAATGTTATATAAAGACGCTGAAAGTGTAGTATGCATAAATGGTAACATCTCTGATCCATTCCCTATAAAAAAATCGGTAAGGCAAGGGTGTCCATTATCCATGATTTTGTTTATTATCTACCAGGAACCCTTTTACAGGATGATGAAGATTAAGCTTGTAGACATGTCATTTAATTTGCCAAATAATTTAAAGGTTTCTGTTCTAGGATATGCTGATGATTCTGTTATCGTAGTTACTAGTGACAAAGGAATATTAGAATGTTTTAATATAATCACAGATTATGAAAAGGCAAGTGGTGCAAATTTAAACAGAAAGAAAACTTCAATTTTAGGCATTGGGAATTGGAGAAATAAATCAGAATGGCCAATAAATGGATGTCATTATCTTCATAACTCCTGTAAAATACTAGGTGTTTATCATAGTAATAATTATCAAGATAGTGTTAATCTAAATTGGAATAATCTAGAGAGTAAGATAAACAAAGTTATAGGTATATTTAGGAATAGGAAGCTGACTGTGTTTCAAAAATGTATTGTAATTAATTGTAAAATTTTAGCAAAAACGTGGTATGTGTCACATGTATATATAGTTCCACAGGATTGTGCCAAACGAATACAGAGGAGTTTATTTAGATATTTATGGAATGGAACCTGTGAACCCATTGCAAGAAACACCGTATTTTTACCAAGGGCAGAAGGAGGGCTAGGAATAATGAATATTGTACATAAATCGAAAGCTATTATGTTCAGAACTTTTAACAAGATTTCTATGAGTAAGTGTTATGGTTTCGAGATTATGTATTATTATTGTAAAATAAAAGCTAGTGTTTTAATTGAAACTGATAAAACTTATAGAGATTGTACTATTTTTATCACATCATATTATAGTGAGATGATAGATGTTTTAAGGAAAGTATATAGTTTAAAGAATTATCCTAAGGTGTCTGTTAAAGAAATATACTGGTTACTAATGAACTGTAAAGACTATAAACCAAAGATAGAGTTATTGTACCCGCTTTTTAATTGGAAACAGATTTGGAAGCATGTAAATAATAAGTATATTGATAAGAACAGCAGAGATACAGTTTATAGATACGTTAATGAAATACTTAATACCAAAGATAGGCTTCATATGATGAAAATCTCGAATGAAGATAAATGTCTCTTTTGTGGATGTATTGAAAATAATATGCACATATTTTATTTTTGTCCCTCGTCAAAAAACATTCTGATTTGGTTAAAGTCAATACTAAATAGCTGTTGTAAAATTGAAACAGATAGTTTACTAAGAATGATTAAGTTAGATTTTAAGACACCATCAAGAAAGACGAAAACACTGCCATGGTGTTACTATCAGATTTTGTAGCAGGAGTGTGGTTGGGTCGATCTTTGGGTCTTTTGGCGGACGACCCAAACCTAATAACTTATATAGTGAATAAAATGTCAAAAACCAAGTTTATATTGAGTAAAGTTTATGTGAATAAATTAGACAAGCTCTTTACCAAAGATTATGTACTTAATGCTATTGTAAAATAAAGAATAAAAAGAAATATAAGTTACTCTATAGGATATAAGGCTTACTTACTTTGTTATTTGTAAAGGATGTAATTTATTATTATTTTATATTGTATATATGAAGTCATTGTATTGATCCTTTTGTAAAATTTAATAATAAAAAGATAAAAAAAAAAAAGAACTATTCCTCTCATTTTAGGGTGAAGGATATTTTAGGGTGAAGGATATTTAAGGATCAAGGATATTTTGATATTTTAGGGTGAAGGATACTTCGGGGTGAAAGATATTCCAAGATGAAGGATATTTAAGGGTCAAAGATATTTTGGGGTGAAGTATATTTTGGGGTGAAGGATATTTTGAGGTGAAGGATATTTTAGGGTGAGGATCAAGAATATTATAATATTTTAGGGTGAAGGATATTTTAGGGTCAAGGATATTTAAGGGTGAGGGATATTCAAGGGCCACTCAGTGATAAGGGCTGCAAACCTGTCTACTTTGAAAGAAAAGGAGTAATGATAAATATTTATATCTGAAAAATATAATTTTTCGCTTTATATATCATCCAAGTGAGTTTTTCCTTTAAATAGAAATATTCTACCTAATTAATCTGTTGGCAATTTTGGACCCCCACCTGAGGTGCTAAATAAATTTTGCCAAAACTGTATACGAGTATTTATTTCTCTTTAAAATTATTCTATAAACGTCAATATACTGTTTATCTAGACATTGTTATTGAGTAAAATCATTTAATTTCATATCTTATTCATCTATTATATGTAATGAATATTTTATACGTATTTTTAAATAAAAAGTACAATAATTTTTTAGTTGATTTAGTGAACTGTGCCATGTTCCTAAATGTATCAACAGATGGCCTCAGTGAGGTCATTTTGGAAGTAAAACATTGGAAAGAAAATCCAGCCTTAAGGAACGACCTGAGAGTTATCTTTCGATGTCCTTAGCCAATAGGAACGCTCCTTTCGGGCAACGGTAAAGAAACGTTTTCCTTAGCCAATAGGAAAACGCCATTCGGGCAAACTGTTAGGAAATAGTGGTTTGCTCTTTCAGCGAAGTAAAAGAGCCAAATGCCAGTTCATGAAATACCATTTTGGAAAATCTCCCTTTTGTACTTTCTTTCGAATTAATATATAGAATAACATTTTAAGTATTATTGATATTATATTTAAATTATAGCAAGTATAAGTAATGAATTAAGCCCAAATTATACTTATACGATACTTATACTTATACGGTATATGGTACTCTTCATCAAAATCTCATCTACTGGCTGAAAAATACATTTTTCTTATTGATCTAAATTTTCGTAAACAGTTTTATAAGCAAAGGCAAATCAAAGTTATTTTTATATTATCCTATGAATATACGACGCACTTCTAATAGTGAATATGGTGATGAAATTCCTGTTCTCTTTGATACTTGATAAAATTGATCATTTCAATAATTTCTCTGATCGTTTTTAAACGGTTTTTTTTTTTCTTTTTTAATATGAATCTTGGTTGAAAAATCAGTTAACGTTGAAGCAGTGCATTTTTTTTAAATAATGAGTTATCTTCAGATTTTGGAATCTTGTGTAATTGCACAAAGGAATAACTATAATACGAAGATCTCAATTGATTACTCATTCAATATAGGAAGGTTATGAATGGTTCGTTTAAACTTCCAATATAATCTCATTTTCTCTATTCGTGGCGCACGATTCCCTATACATCCATTGAACAGACAAACACACAATAAAAATGTATACAACAATAAAGTGCTCATAAAACAACAACAACAACAGCAACAACAACAACCTCCCCCCCACCCCCCATTCCCTTTCACTGCCAGGCTTCTAGGAATCTTCTTGGGAAGTCTTTTATTATCCCAATTCTTTCTTTTTCACTTTCCATAACATTTTGAAATAAGGGGAAGATCCCATTGTCATTTTACCTCTGCCTTTTCCCTTTAGAACCAATTAACATTCAATCTATTAGTTGTTACCTTTTCATCAATGTATCCATTTCGTCTATTCCTTAGTATATACCCTTCTCTCTCTCTCTCTCTCTCTCTCTCTCTCTCTCTCTCTCTCTCTCTCTCTCCTTTTATTCATTACCTCCATTCCAGCGGTTTTCTTCATTCTACTCTCTCTCTCCTCTCTCTCTCTCTCTCTCTCTCTCTCCTCTCTCTCTCTCTCTCTCTCTCTCTCTCTCTCTCCTTTTATTCATTACTTCCATTCCAGCGGTTTTCTTCATTCTACTTTTAACCTACTCTCTCTCTCTCTCTCTCTCTCTCTCTCTCTCTCTCTCTCTCTCTCTCTCTCTCTCCTTTTATTCATTACTTCCATTCCAGCGGTTTTCTTCATTCTACTTTTAACCTACTCCCTCCCTCTCTCTCTCTCTCTCTCTCTCTCTCTCTCTCTCTCTCTCTCTCTCTCTCTCTCTCTCTCTCTCTCTCTCTTATTATCATTATTTGTGTAACAAAATATCAAATGAATAATATTTTTTATACTAAAATTTTGATTGTATAACACAATGAGTCTGCCGTGGTGAAATGCCTTTTTTCTCGAAGGTTATCATTGGCTTTGAGCAGATCATCTAAAACTCTCTGAATCGAATAACTGAATTGAGAAACAATGACATTCTAAAGTAAGACATTATTTCATCGTCTGGTAATTGTTTGCAACTATTCCAGTACTTTCCCTCCAACTTCCCTCTTCGTTTGGCACTTTCGTCATCTATAAGTAATGTTATTGTAACGAGCTGATTCAGAGTACCTTGTTTTTGGCGCCATATCGTAGCAACAGCTGTATCCAGACTGAACGTATCCAGAAACGCATAGTGTGAACACACCAACATTTTGCTGGAACGTAAAACGAACCGTATCCGTAAGAAAAATGAACCGTAAAGTGTGAATCGGCCCTTAGACGTCTAAGGCCAGGCGCACACTAGCAACTCTGTGGCGCCACAAAGCCACAGCATCGTGTGGCGGGGATGTGGTCTCCCATAGGTTTCCATTGCTTTCAAAGCCACGCCACGCCTGTGGCGGGGATGAGCGACAGAGAGCCACAGTCTCTTGCCACAGTCGGTAGTTTGCACGGCAAAACTTGAAAACAATGGAAACCTATGGGAGACCACATCCCCGCCACACGATGCTGTGGCTTTGTGGCGCCACAGAGTCGCTAGTGTGCTCCCGGCCTTATACTCTGTTCTTCCCATTTCTTTCTTCCTTCCTTCATCTTCCGAGTTTTCTTTATGTTCTTCTCTCCTCCATAAAATCAGGTCAAATGTTGCCATCCAAACTCTATACCCAATTCGCTCCCTCCCTTCATCCCTGGTCCTTTCTTCTGTACCTTCCCCTCCAACCTCCCCCTCCGCAGTCTCTCTCACTTAACCCCTTCACCCAAATCCGTATCTGTTCTTCTATCGCACTTTAAGGAAAGGCTTAGCGGTCTCCGCTGGAGTCTGCAGACTCAGTATTCCAGAGTTGAACCTATGACCACTATTGAGGATTACTTTGGATTGCATATCTCTTTGGCGTCTCAGTGACAAGTTCCATTTAGGTGTTCAAAAGAAGTCAATATCTTTGTTTGCCTTTAATTTAAAACAATCAGACTCTTAGTGTTGAGGAAAGTAACGAGGACATTGATATCAATATAATATACAGTTTTCATTGGATTTCAGGTCTATACTTCAAATAATCTTCTCGGTAAAGTTGCGAAATTTGATCTAATCTACAAAATAATATTTCTCGTATCAAGAAGAGTTCAATTAAACTTTACTCATGAAATTCTTCCCTTAAGTCATAGATTTGATTTTTATTAAAGATAGTGGAATTGATAACCTCAATAAAGTTCCTTACGGACAATAAATAAAAGTCATAGATAATTTCTATAATTAAATAAGTCATGTCTGGATAGACTATATAGGGGGAAACTATGAGATCTGAAAAGGCAATGAAAAGACAGGAAGAATTTTTCTCTCTCTCTCTCTCTCTCTCTCTCTCTCTCTCTCTCCTCTCTCTCTCTCTCTCTCTCTCTCTCTCTACGTGTGAATGATTCCATAGAGAAATCATTGAATCTGCGACAGCACACGTATCAAGACGCTTGGTGGAAACCCTTCTGTGCCAACCAGCCTCATATATATCTTCCTCTAAGTGTCCCTCCAGACTTAACTTTTTTTATCTCCAACACAGGTAGGACTTAGAATTGCCCATAATGGTAAATTGCACCTGTATGATTCCGGTATGTCATATGTATGTATATATATATATATATATATATATATATATATATATATATATATATATATATATATATATATATATATATATATATATATATATATATATATTTCTAAGGTTCTTGTATAATCAAACCTCTCAGTTTTCAATTCCTTTGACTCCAATTCTCTTATGTTCCATTAAGGGGGAGCCCATGGTGGGATTAAATACCCCCTTAATGACAGATGGACCTTCGCTCTCTTGAGACATTCAACAATCAGGTTTCGTTCTCCTACAGTATGTCAGCAGGAAAGAAAATGGGAGGAGTCTCCTTGTCACCATTGAAGCAGGAGGGGAGATCAGCCATGTCACCCATCCCAACAATTTCTGGCTTTATGAGGAACTGTTATTTTTTTCCCTTGCATTGAATCCATCACTCTGAATACTGTTGCTTGCGTTGTGGGGACTTGAGGATGACTGAAGTCGATATTGATGTATGCGAAGGAGTGTAAAGGGAGGAGGAGGAGACTTCGGCGTTGGCCTGACTGGAGGGGATTTTGCTTCTCTCCTTTCTTGGTTCAAAGGATTCGATTTTGAAATTTCAGTATTTTATCCCTTGATAAGAACGAGCTTCTATCGGAATAAAACCATCATCTGTGGAAGCTAGAGTTTAGTTTAAGGGTATTTGACTAATGTTTCATGGCAAAATAATAATAATAAATGATAATAATAATAATAATAATAATAATAATAATAATAATAATAATAATAATAATAATAATAATAGGTCCTAGTAGTAAAGGGTGTTGGCCTATGCTTTAATTTCACTTGTTAAAAATACAGCGTTCTTTTCTGTTTAATAAAACATGACAAAACTCATCTCGATATATAACTCACACACACACACGCACACACACACACACACACGCACACACACGTGTTAGATGCTGCAAAGTAAATGAAAAATAGCACTCCACTTATGTGACATATTTTATTTCTTCATAAATGTTTTTTTTTACCGAGATTGAATAATAATGGATTATGACGTTTCCTTCACTTTTTTAGAATCCTTTATCATGAAATACTTCCACTGCACCAAAATGCTGAGCTCCTGGGGTGGGGGGTTGGGGGGGGGGAGTCTTTAAGCCACAGAGTCTATCTTTTCTCTGTCTATCGCACAAGCAGAGACGACTATTGAAGGGTAACATCGGGCTATCGTCATACAACGTCTCACGCTTGTTATTTAACATTTTTAATAAACTAGCGAGTTTTTTTATCACAATAGTTGATTAAATGGACATGTTTTAATATTGTCCTTTAGACTTTACGAAATAGACAAACACACACACACACACACACACACACACACACACATATATATATATATATATATATATATATATATATATATATATATATATATATATATATATATATATTATATATATATATATATATATATATTACCATATTTATATCCACTAACAACCCCTCAAGCAAGATCTATCCATCACTCATCATGATTATGCTTGAATGTCCTTCCTTCCTTCCTTCAGCGTCCTTCCTCTTCAATGACACAGTGCACCAGGAGACTGAGTAAGTCCAAAGCTTCATCAGTTTTCCCTGAACCTTTTGCTTATTTATCTTTCTTTTCAGTCCTCTCCAAAGTCTTCTTCTATTCAAGGCCAACACACAATCATCTCAACAATCTTGATCTTGTCCCTTTCCTTCTCCCATCCATAGATAGTTTGATCCTGTCCTCCTTATCTTCAAGCCTCTAGTTTGAAACAGAATCCAGTTCAGAAACGATAAACAGATTATTTCTATGATTAAACATTTGAAATTAAATTGTTAAAATAAGTAAAGAGGCTCGGTTTTTCAGGCTGATTCCAAAGAAGGATTCTGCTCTCTCTCTCTCTCTCTCTCTCTCTCTCTCTCTCTCTCTCTCTCTCTCTCTTAAGACTACGGGAAGTTCCAATGGTCCTTATGTTTACCGATAGGAGAGAGAGAGAGAGAGAGAGAGAGAGAGAGAGAGAGAGAGAGAGAGAGAGAGAGAGAGAGAGAGAGAGAGATTGGTGTTGAAATCATCACGGCTACGTTAATTCCTTTGAAGCCTTTAAACTCTCTCTCTCTCTCCTCTCTCTCTCTCTCTCTCTCTCTCCTCTCTCTCTCTCTCTCTCTCTCTCTCTCTCTCTCTTATCGGTAAACATAAGGACCATTGGCAAGTGTTTGTATGTTATTGAATTAAACACTATTTATTTTTGGGACCATGGTTTCAGAGGCAATTGATTTTCTAGTATGATTCAAGTAATTTAGTTTTTTTCGTGAGTGAAGTAAATTATTTCCTGTGGATACTAAAAAAAGTTCATAGATATCAAGGGATAATCTTTGATTGAAATTAGAATAATTTGATTCTTTCTTTTATTCTGGGTGTGTAGTTTTTCGTAGGTGTAGTAAAGATTGAAAAAAAAAATAATACAAGGAAAGTGTTTCTTTCTTTAACCAGTATGTTAATTCATTTTATCCTCATGTGGATATCAAAAATTGTCTTCATAGATGTCTGAATTCCAGATCCCTGGTTTTTGCTACGAACTTTTCCAAGGACTATTTCTGTAGCCACATAGTCATCGCTTTTTTTTTCTTTTTATTACATAGCAATGTTAATTTATGTTGAATGTGCATGCTTCCTATTATGATGAGCTTGAATATTAGACAGGATATCCCCTCGGTCGTTAATGAGGTGGCGTCGGGTGCGGGATCCTGCAAGAGAAGGACGTTGGAATTGGATCTTGAAGGTTTATAAGAGATCAAGCTTCATTGAAATGCCTCTTCGGTGAACGCACAGATCCTAACCTCGGGCAGCGGTCTCGTTCGAAATCATTGGTGGTAAGATTTTTGGAAAGATTTACTATCTGTCTGGTCATTACTTTCCGATAAGGTCTGATTTCATATGTCGTGGACGCAACGTGTTCTCTGATGCGAGAAAGAAGAAAGAAACCTGTTTGAAACTGTAGGAACCTTTATGCACCACGTCCTGAATTAATAGGATGGATTATTGATATTTTTCTGGACAATCTCCTTGTACATTATAATTTCATGAAGGCCGTAACGTTCAAGCGACCTCTCACGAGTATAATGCCCCACAATATTTCCTTATCGTGTCGTGAATCCCACATAATTTGTTTTGAAAATCGAATTCTTCAGGATTAAATGAATATTCATTCATCCGTGGTGCTTATATTTTCTTTCAATCAAAGCAAACTTGTTTATAATGTTTTCTGGCAGCGATGATGAGACATCAAGTATAAATTAAAGCAAAAAAGAAGCAATTGTGTGTTGATGGATTGATTGTGAATTAAGCGAACGAGGCAGACAGAGGCCCTTTCTATCTAGAGTAGGCTTCTGTGGCGCTGCTTCGTGGCTAGCGGGACTTGAAGTGTAAAAAGACGTCATTAAGAATATTGAGAGCAGTGTTCTTTTGACTTCAGGTAGGGTGAACGTTTTTAATATTTTAAAAGGCTACTTTATCATTATTCAATTGTGTCACATAACGTTTTATGGTTACCAGAGATATTCATTTCATATTTGTTTTTGTTTTTTATTATAAAAACCACAGTTCTTGTTGGCTGCTGCACACCACCATTTTGTGTGTGTACACTACACACACACACACACACACACACACACACACACACACACACACACACACACATATATATATATATATATATATATATATATATATATATATATATATATATATATATATATGTGTGTGTGTGTGTGTGTGTGTGTGCGTGCGTGTGTGTATGTGTGTATGTATTTGTGTTTGTGTGTATGTCTCTGAGAATTATCAAGAGAACTGTAAGATTTGATTGACCATTCAAGTGATCTAGCTTTAGCTTTATAGTTATCATAAAAGTAAAAGTAGCAACACTAAAGAAAACGTAAGAAATGGGGGAATAGGTAGACCCACAGAAAGAAAGAAAATGACCCAAGGAACAATTTCGTACCTAGAAAACAAATGAATAAACTTTCAATACCGAAACCAATGACAATAAGAAATGAGCCCTTCTTTTGGTTTGTAATAATTGCAATAATTATTCCCTTTTCACTTTCTGCTGGAAAAGTGTTAAGTGACAATATAACGATGTTTTTGACAGTTTGTTTTTGACAGTTGTTCCCTGAAGTGTAAAAACTTTCAAATAATTGCTTTGTAAAGTGAAAAGTAAACTTAGCTTTGAAAGACGACAAATGGTCAAATTACGGCTTTTGTCCCCTTTTAAATATCATTTTGATTGGTTTTATTCAAAATTTGGATTGCATATTTATCTGCTTGTTCCTTCCGACCAGATGAATATGTTATTGTAATACCCGTATCCTATATTCCCACACACACACACACACACACACACACACACACACACACACACACACACACACATATATATATATATATATATATATATATATATATATATATATACATATATATAATATATATATAGTATATAAATAGTATATGTATATAGGCGTATATATTTATAGTGTATATTATATAATTTATATATATATATATATATATATATATATATATATATATATATATATATATATATATATACTGTTTTTCACTTAGGACCAGATGATATGTTTCTTTGATACTCGTACCCTCTTCTTCTAAGATTTCCGCTCACTTGTTAGATTTGCTTATCACTGCAAGTTTTGAATCTAGTTGTGGAACATACTGTACCGTATAAAAAATCCCGTTTGCTCCAAGAGGTCTTTAACTACAAAAATTCATAGTTGTTGATCACGCCTGGATGGCTGAATGGCTAAGCTAAGTAGTCACTGTCACGTATCAACCTCAAAAAACTAAGGCTGAAATCTTGGCAAGAGTACAGAGACTTGTCAGCGTCAATTACCTTTATTTTTAGGGTTATGTGGTTTCAATGTTAAGGAGTATCTGCTACTCGGTTCATGAAAGTATTAAAAGGACACTTGTAAATTTGAACAAGGTTAATGAGAGAAAATGAAAAGAATGTGAAGGACTTATGATTGTTGATGTGGATGGTGGAAAAGTAATATCCTAAGTATTTTGCTGGTAAACAAAAAGGGAGGATGACAGATTGAAATAAAAGTTGAATCACAGAGTATGCAAAGCAAGAGAGGTTGCAGGTTGTGCCAAAATATTTGGAGTATGTTTATTTAACATTATGTAATAAATAGAATTGTAGATATGGAATGTAAATGAATGAAAAAGATTGATGCTGTTGAGATGAAGGGTCTGCGTCTTACCTGAATATGGTAAGAAATATGGAGATACATACAGTAGATATGACAAAAAAGAGTTAGATTTACAAAAGGATTTGTCAAAATATTTTCAGGTGGTTTGGTCATGTAGATTGAAAGGGAACATAGGTTAGTTGGAGTGTATAACTCAAAAGTGCAATAATGTTGGAGAGGAGAGCCTAGAATTAGTGTTGGATGAGTTAGTGGTTTGAAAGACGTATTGGAAAGGAAGAGCCTTCATATCCAGGAAGGGAAAGTGCCTGCAAAATGGATGAATGACTCAGTAGGTTTAAAGGCCACTCAAAAATGGCAGAGGCAAGGGATAGTGTGTGTGCCCTAGCTAGCAGGATCAACGCCCATGCCCTCCCCTCCGCCCTAGCTAGGAACAGGGAAGGCCAGACAATGGAATGCTGATAACTTAGCAGGTAAACCTATAGGCTCACCCCCCAAACGCCCCATCCTTATCTCAGAAGGAAGGTTAGGTTGCAGACACTACTATAAACCACCGATTTTGACCGTGACCCGAACACCAGTCCGGCAATTGCAAGACAGGGACGTTTTTAATAGGCCACCAATATGGTTTAAATGCACTGCCAATAATCCTTCGCATAGTAGCATGAAGCGACTAACGTTGTTTTTACTACATAGGGGTTCATACATGATGTACTATTTTTAATGATGACTGTAGCAGTGACTTATTTCGTTTTCTCTCTGGAACCATCCCTTGTCAGATGAATTGCCAAGAAATAGATGTACGCCTACACACACACACAAACACACACTCATATATATACACATACACAGTATATACATTTTGTGCATTTCATTCATAACCCAAAAGTCTAAAAAAGAATAAGATACTGGATTGGAAAAGGGATGAACATTTTAGTTATTATCAGTAAATTTGAAATTCATAACTTGGTAATTTACTAAGGAAGGAAATTGATCAATTTTAAACCTTTGATAACGACTATTCAAACTAAATATGATTGAATGAATCCCTTAGTGTAATATCAAGCAGAGGAATCGAAGTTATAGACAAACCAAGATAATGTAGCTGTAGTTCAGCCAAAGGTTTGACAACATCAGCAATATGGTTACCGCCCCATAAATTGTATCTGAATGTAACACCTGAAATAGTTCAGCTAATAGATCCTTGGGTCCGCCAAATAGTTGAGCCAATATAAACTGGAAGGGGGCTTGGGTGCGGAATCAAAATGCACCTAACCTTAAGACATAGAATATATAGTGTAAACTTATATTTTGCATTAATCAGTTCATTATTTGTTGAGCTTTACTTTGTTTTGATTAATTTTGGTTCGACTTTTATAATCTTGAACCTCCAAGTATTGCAGTTCAATAATAAGACTGAAAGAAATGCATTAAAAACTTAAGAGAGAAATAATCCATTCAGATTTTCAGTCTCTTGATGACCTAGAGAAAAAGTAGATATCGCTACAGGATTTATTAACCTAGTGAAAAAAAATGGGCCTACACACATTATACTGTGTGTATATATAGATGCAGTATATATATATATATATATATATATATATATATATATATATATATATATATATATATATATATATATATATATATATATATATATATATATATATATATATATATATATATATACAAAACTAACCAATACAACCATTTCTAGGAGAAAGGCCTTAGACATGTCCTTATTCGTGTCTGGGGTAGGGCTATTCCATCACCATGCTGGCCGCTGCGGATAACTGATGGTTTGAGACTTTAGGATGATTGCTCACAGCAGACCAACCTAGTATGCATTGCCCTGACTAGTGCAACTATGCTGATCATGGCGATACACAAACCCTTTTCACCACGCGATGGTGTCCCCACCCAGAAAGGGATATATATATATATATATATATATATATATATATATATATATATATATATATATATATATATATATATATATATATGTATATATATATATATATATATATATATATATATATATATATATATATATATATATATATATATATATATATATATATATATATATATATATATATGTGTGTGTGTGTGTATGTGTGTGTAACCCTTTACAGAAATTTCTCGGAGACAAGGAACTCTGGCAAGATGCCTTCCTACACGGTGGGACAACATCGACGTCTACGTCTTCCCCCCGTTCTGTCTGTTGAGAAGGGGGCTCAACAAGACCAGACTATTGGTCAACCTGTCGATGACTCTGCTAGCTCCGCTGCAGCATCATGCAGAGTGGTTCCCGGAACTTCTACATCTCCTGACGGAACTGCTGAGAGAGCTTCCCTCACGACACGAGCTACTCAAACAACCACACTGCAACGTCTACCACAAGCCGTAGCATCGCTTCGGCTTCACGCCTGGAGACCATCCAGCAT
>NC_090767.1:12195471-12197971 GCF_036898095.1 Palaemon carinicauda
GAGAACAAATTAACAATAAATCATTCTAAAAACAGTAACAACGTCAAAACAGATATGTCATATATAAACTATTAACAACATAACAAACAAATATATCATAAATAAACTATAAAAAGACTCAAGTCAGCCTGTTCAACATAAAAATATTTGCTCCAACTTTGAACTTTTGAAGTTCTACTGATTCAACTACCCCATTAGGAAGATCATTCCACAATTTGGTCACAGCTGGAATAAAACTTCTAGAGTACTGTGTAGTATTGAGCCTCATGATGGAGAAGGCCTGGCTATTAGAATTAACTGCCTGCCTAGTATTGTTGGAGATTGACTGTTGGAGGTAGATTGTGAGAGAACTGATAGAATGTTGGAGAAATTTACGAACAGGATAAAATTGGGATGGACCCCAAACTAGATTCTTCCTCTCGGCGATTTGGATTTTTGCAAGAAATTAAGAGAAAATTGTAACCCTTGATTATGATTATCCAGGACTTTAACCAGGTACATCTCTCATGTAGTGTGAGAATATTCAGCTTCTTTTATGAGACTGTAAGCACACCAGGAAGTTCTTCGATAAATTCAGCTGGGGATGATCTGCTATAACATGGAATTTTGCGAGCATTGACGCATGGAGACTTTCTTACCAGGATGACCCATATAAGCTTATTGGAGAGATGAAAATGATCAGAGATACTTTCAATAATCTTTCAGTTTCTGTGGATGACATTCTTCAGTTCTTTTATTGGAGCTCTCTAAATGAAAGCTTTAGGTCACAGTTAATTCAGATCACAGGAAACTCTAAACCTTCTTTAAAGGAAATTGATGATCACATATTTGAAGCTACAGACCGGTATGTCGAAGCCCAAGAGAAATTTAAAAGGAAAAGAAAGTCCAATGAATGTGATGCTGCTATTTCTAGTTTTGCAGCAAATGTTAAGCCCTTGGATGAATCTGCTCCCAGTAGATTTCGTGGATGCATTCTTTGTAGTAAGAGTGGGGAGTCTTCTGATCATCCAATACATAAATGCCCGAATTTTGCCTCTCCTAAATTGAAGACAGAGAAGCTTCAAAGTTTGCATGCATGCTGTAAATGTGCACATTTTCACAGAACCAAATATTGTAAATTTAGGTTTAATACCAAATGCAAGCATTGTAGTAAATGGCACTTTTCATTTTTGTGCCCAAGTAGAGATTCTCAGCAATCAGATATTTCAACTGATACCCCAAATACAGTGTCGCCTAATGGTATAGCATGCGTTGATCTTAATACTTTGCACGTGACTGATGTATCTAGTTCTATCTTGCCCACATTCAGCTCGTCCCTTCCTGATGGTCCACTGGTAAGACTCTTAAAGGATAGTGGATCGCAGATGACATTTGTTAATAGTGATTGAGCAGATAGGCAAGGGTTTGAGGTGATTAATCCAAATTTCAGTTTAGTTGTGAAAGGGTTTAATGAGTCTAGAACCTTCAATACCAAAATAGTTAGACTTCAGTTGATATCTGAGCATGAATGTCACATGGTTGAGGCAGTTTGTATTCCTGAAATTAAAACTAGAATCCTCCTTCCAGGTCTTAGGAAGATTGTTCATGAGTTTTCTAAAAGGGGCTATTCTCTTGCCGACAAATTTTTGAATGCTACAGATTTTTATTGCTGGGAACTGACTGTGAATATGCAATTCCTGTAAGTACCAAGATTTTTGGTGGCACTGTTCTTTCAGTATATCTTGAAAGTTCATATGGAATTATGCTTTGTGGCCAAGTTGACACAATCTCGGATAATTTGAAGTATTTACCCTGCATAAGGCCTCAGTTTTTGTCATGTAATGTTGTAAGCAAGCTTAGAGACTCTGATATTGCCACAGTGTTGGAAAATTCTGCTGAGAGTCCTATTTCCCTAGACAGTAATCCTGAAATATCGGTTGTGGATGAAAAGGGAAAGGTTAATGAGACAGAACTGCAGAAAGCTGTGGATAATATTCTTTTCCAAGAAAGGCATAGAATATTAAACTATGATGACAATAATTATAATGATACTTCAATTGATTCCCATGATAAGCTCATTGATTTTGTATTGGAGTCAACTACCCGGAATGAGGAGGGAAGGTTAGTCATGCCTCTCCTCTGGAACAGTGAAGTGTCACATCTCCTGGGAAATAACCAACGTCTCTCCAAATTAATTTTGAGTTCTAATTTATGAAAGTATAGAAATAGACAACATCTATCTATGATGGATGAAGTCTTCAGGGAACAAGAAAACCTGGGGATAAAAAAAAGGGTTGACAACCTACCAGAGTTTCTTAAAGACAATCCTAACTTTAGTTTCCTCTATTTTGAGGTGTCATCCTTCTAGGGTCTAGGCAAATTCATCGACAACAATTCACCGACAACAATTTACCGACAACAATTCACCGACAACAATTCACCGACATACTCAATTCATCGAATATACATTTCACCGAAACCCGAGAGAAAAAAATGGAAAAGTTAGAATAGTGTAAACCTT
>NC_090767.1:12202971-12222971 GCF_036898095.1 Palaemon carinicauda
CTTTTGTTTAATTCAATACTTGGCCATTCAACATCTCCTACTTCGCGCTTCATAGTCCTCAACCATGTAGGCCTGGGTCTTCCAACTCTTCTAGTGCCTCGTGGAGCCCAGTTGAACGTTTGGTGAACTTTTCTCTCTTGGGGAGTGCGAAGAGCATGCCCAAACCATCTCCATCTACCCCTCATCATGATCTCATCCACATATGGTACTCGAGTAATCTCTTTTTCGAGTTTCATTCTAAGATCAACACAACTGTACTAGTCAGAGCCACCCACACTAGGACATTTTGCTGTAAGTGACCAGACGAAAAATCTCCCACCATCACCTATCTATCTATCTATCTATCTATCTATATAATATATAAAATCATAGCGTCTGCAATTCTCGTAATAAAAGTCTAGGCCTAGAAGAAAGAGCATTTTTGATACTTCATGAAAATCTCTCTCTCTCTCTCTCTCTCTCCTCTCTCTCTCTCTCTCTCTGGTGTATTAAGACAATTTCTTTTCCAATGCAATGTGTAATATATTTGTAAATTGTATTTGAGTAAATATTTCAATATATGTCTGACAATTTTATAAAAATCTTATTATGTTATTTCAAAAGAGACGCTATAATTATGTAGTTAATTGGGCAGTGTTGCCATTGCCGTTTTATCTGCAATTTGGCCAGGTTTCATCACCACGCTGGCCAACTGCCAATTGGTGATGGTGGGAGACTTGTCTGATCGCTTACAACAAACCAACCTAGTATGGGTGTCCCTGACTATAACAGATTTGCTGACCATGAGAGAGAGAGAGAGAGAGAGAGAGAGAGAGAGTTAAGGATGGGGGTAGGTTTGGGGGAGCCCATAGGTCTACCTGTTGAGGCATCAGCAGCTATTGCCTGGCCCTCCCTGGTACCAGATTGGATGGGGAAGGGGTAGGGTGCTTATTATTATTATTATTATTATTATTATTTTAATTAGCAAAGCTAAAACAATGGTTGGAAAGCAGGCTGCTATAAACCCAAGGGCTCCAACAATGTAAAAAAGACCAGGGAGGAAAGGAAATATATAAACTAAAAAGAGAATTTAGGAATAATGAAAATAGAATATTTCAAGAACAGTAACAACATTAAAACAGACATTTCGTATCTTGTATAGACTAAGAAGGTAGATTTATGTCAGTATGTCGTTTTTTAAATTTAGATTTCCTTCTCTTGATCATAACTTTTTTTGATAAATTATGCTATATATTAGTGAAGGCCTAAGTGAATTGATTTTCAGATGCCTATTCCATGCCTAAAACCGTAAAACGTTTATAGTGATAACTGCTTATGCAGAGTCGAAGTTAGAATTAAAGACATTCTAACACGAGATACGTCTTCTCTCCCGATTAGGATAAAGTTGAATGAATTTGATACATAAAACTAGGCCTACGCCATTGTTTTCTATTTAGGTTTTCTCTCTCGTTTGAATAATTTTGGCTTAATTACCTGAGAAGATAATAATTTTTTCTTACAGTTAGTCTAGTGAAATGGATAGGACTAACATCTACGGTCCGTTGCATTTCATAATAAAGATGAAAATAATATAGATAATAAATGAAAATAACAATAAATGACACATTATAAACAAAATAAAACTATTTGATATTTCAAAAAATAAATGATTTGAGTGACAGATGAGCAACGTTGCCAAATTTCACCCTAACTACATTATTTCCCTTAACAATATTGATATTGCATTAGACGTTCCATTTACATTTGGCAACAAGTGAGACTAACAAAAAACTACGCTTTAGCATTATAGGGTATATATGGGATCTCCTCTCTCTCTCTCTCTCTCTCTCTCTCTTCTCTCTCTCTCCTCTCTCTCTCTCTCTCTCTCCAATTTGATATCTCTTTTCCTCTTATTCCTTTGTTTTATAATGACAATATCCATTGCCTATGAGTATATATAAAACGTAATTGAGTGTGGTCGTGCATGGATATAGAGACGCAAATAAGAGAGAGAGAGAGAGAGAGAGAGAGAGAGAGAGAGAGAGAGGTTTAAGCTATACAATAGACCAAAGGCCATGTAATTAACTTTCCTATCTTCATTATGGCGTAAGGTAGCTTTCCCCCATCGGCCTCTGCTCGAAAATCGAAAGTATTAATAATGGAATAAGTTCAATCTACAAAATAGAATAAAATGGGAAACAGAGTTTTTCATCAGAGCCATTTTACGAGTAATTCTACTAATCTCAGTTTCATTAGACCTATATCAATCTTTCTCCAACAATTTTCAGCATAATTTGACCTAATATTATTCCTCCAACATTCTAGCAGAGTTCTCTTATAATCTGCCTCCAACAGTCAATCTCCACCGATCTTTCGTCAGTCTCGCCCAGTCCTCCAACACTCCTACAATTTACATCACAATTTCAAAACTAGATCTCCCACAGTCTTCCTCCAACACCTATTCTTCAACTCTCTCTCTCTCTCTCTCCTCTCTCTCTCCTCTCCTCTCTCTCTCTCTCTCTCTCTCTCTCTCTCTCTAGAATTTTTACTTCATGTCGATCTCTGAGTTGTCCAAATGTGTTCATATTCATTAAGAAATACCAAATAATGGAAATACGTCCACAAACAATAAATGGAGAGAGAGAGAGGAGAGAGAGGAGAGAGAGAGAGAGAGAGAGAGAGAGAGAGAGACCAAAGTCCCACCGTGATTGTTCTACAATACGGAGGTAAAATTGCCCTTTACATTCGGCCTCTGCTCTAAACCTAAACGAAGTAAAATGAGAAAATTTAATCAGAATGAAACGCCATATTTAAATGAGGTGTTTCCCAGAAGGTTTCGTTCAAATATCTATTCGTTTGATCTTGAAACTCCCGAAATGTTTTCTTATGCTAATAATATGATATCAATTTTCATTTGCTTCTTCTCATTACTTAATATCACATTCTTATCATTTATCTTTCTAACTACAGAAGAGGTTCGTTCGTTCGTTTGTTTTAGATTGTCTTGCCTTATGCATGACACGGGCTCTTGCGTCGACAGCTCGTAAGCGAATATTAATAATGAAACAACGAATGTACTTTGAATGAGTGGAATCGAACAAGGGTAAAGGGTTGTGATAAATTTAAAGCTTGAATAGGGCAAAGGTTAGTAATATTATGCAAAGGATAATTAACATTGAGTCTAATTAAAGAGTTAGTTTTGAAGAGCGCTAAGCGGTTCTGGTAGTAATTTGGGATGGTGGCAAGTTTGACAGAGGAATGGGGGCGTAGACTGTCCCAAGCAAAAGCTTAAGCAGGAGAGAGAGAGAGAGAGAGAGAGAGAGAGAGAGAGAGAGAGAACGGGCAACGAAAGTCAGAAGGAAATCGTATGAGAAAAAGGACCGAATTTGTCTTAAAGTAAAAGCTTAAGATTTAGGAATAGTGATAGATTGAGGTTAGCTTAAGCATAAGAGAAGGCTAACAAGAAGAAGGTTGGAATTCGTATTAGAGAATTATAGTAAACTCCGTCGTAGAAATATCTAAGATGGAGGAGGAGGAGGAGGGTGGGAAGAGAGCGCGGGAGAAAAACGCGGGAATGGTACTATAGGATATCATCATCATCATCATCATCTCCTACGCCTGTTGACACAAAGGGCCTCGGTTAGATTTCGCCCGTAGTCTCTATCTCGAGCTTTTAATTCAATACTTCCTCCATTCATCACCTACTTCACGCTTCAAAGCCCTCAGCCATGTAGGTCTGGATCTTCCAACTCTTCTAGTGCCTTGTGGAGACCCAGTTGAAAGTTTGGTGAACTAATCTCTCTTGGGGAGTGCGAAGAGCATGGCCAAACCATCTCCATCTACCCCTCACAATGATCTCATAAACATATGGCACTCGAAAGTAATCTCTCTTATAGTCTCATTTCTAATCCTGTCCTGCCATTCAACTCCTAATATCCTTCTAGGGGCTTTGTTCTCAAATCTACTAAATCACTTGGATAATGTTTCATTGTCATACCATGACTATTGTCCATACAGTTACACCGATCTCACCATACTTATATTAGTAATGAAGTAATGAACAGAGCCACATAGCCAAAACTCATCAATCAAAACATCTACGTTGAACAAATAAAAATGTCAATTTTAAAACCTAAAAAGAATTTGCCGGACATCCTTAGAAATTCGAAATGGCCTACACACACACACACACACACACACACACACACACACACACCCCGAAAACGTTGGCCTACACTTGGTACCTCTTTTAAAACCTATTACAGGTTATACATAATAATTCCAAAATTATGCAAAACGTATAATGTCTTACAATTGGTATCACATTAAAACAGGACATTCATACGTCCGACAAATAAGTACATATTGACCACTGAAAATGAAACGCCATCAACCGTTACCACAGACGGATGGCCATGCAACTTCCCGCCAATTTCCTAGACTATACTAATTTTGGTCCCTCCGACTTTTTCTCTATTGTTGAATTATATTTTTTCGTATTTGCTATCTCTCTCTCTCTCTCTCTCTCTCTCTCTCTCTCTCTCTCTCTCTCTCTCTCTCTCTCTATCTATATATATATATATATATATATATATATATATATATATATATATATATATATATATATATATATATATATATATATATATATATATATATATATATATAAAATATGAATAAATGAATGTGATTACGTGATATTCTATGTGAGAATATGCTATATATTTTATCAGTTTGTTATTTGTTTGTGAATAACGTTATGCCAAAACTATTGGAGCTATTCAAACAAAACTTGGTGGACCTGTGGGGTATGTGACCCAAGGACAAATCCATTAGAAGTTGAAAATAAATACATCGAAGTACAATAATATGCTGTGGAGTTTAAGAGCGAATAAGACTGCTGCTTGACGTGGCGAAGACACAATTGCTTACTAGGCCTACTGCTTACTACTGAGTGCCTCTCTAGTTTCAGTTTTAGTGTTGATAGTCCAATACTATATTTATTTCGCTTATTCTATCAAAATTAAGATGAAATTAGTTTTAGAGATAAAACTTGTATGGAAATCTTATTCCATAATCAAACACATTCGTCAACTTTAAGTTTGGAACGTGTGTGAGTAAGGAAAGGGAGAGATAACTCGTTATCTTCGGCTCATTGGACTCCATGGAACGATTGGACGGTATTTGAACCGATGACGGTTGGTGGAGTGTCAATTTTGGAGGTCAATTTTTATTTATTTGTTAAGCCTGTAAATGACACATTTTAATGTGATACCGAATATAAAACACTTCCATATTTTGCATGGTAGTAAAATGATCTTTGTAACTGTGCAGGTGAATCTGTGGAACTTCCAAAGTTCAAAATTGCATCGAATGTTTGTATGTTGAACAGCCGGACCTAAGTTTATAAGTTCATAGTTTATTTATGAAATATCTATGTTAATGCCGTTACTGATCTTAATATATTTTGAATACCATCTCTTGTAGTTTATTCATTTCATTGGGCTATTTTTCCCTGTTGGGTCTTTGAGCTTATAGTTTCCTGGTTTTCCAACTAGGGTTGTAGCTTAGCTAGTAATAATAATATTAAGTGCAGTATAACGTTTTTAGTGTATCTCTCTCTCTCTCTCTCTCTCTCTCTCTCTCTCTCTCTCTTTGCCGATGATACTAAACTAGGCAAAAATGTTGCGAACTCAGAAGACGTAGAAGCCTTAAGAGAGGATCTAATGAAGTTAGGAGAATAGCCCCAAAAATGGAAAATGTCTTTCATCTGTGGGAAATGCAAAATCCTGTACATAGTTTATAGTAACCCACAATCAGATGACTCACTGCTGGGTAATGAAATAGAAAGTGTGGACCAGGAGGAAGATCTCGGTATTATTCTCAGCAAGGATTTGAAGTTCACCAAACAGAGCATAAAAGCTGAAAAGAAAACACAAATCATAATAGGTCACATAAAGAGAAAATTCAAATACAGAGACAAAGACTCTGTACTACAGCTGTACACAGATAAACCATAACGTTTGTACAAACCGTGTGTCACACGATCGTACATAGTTCATTTTGTGCTTGTATCTTCGTTCTCCCTTCGCACTAAAACGAACCTGAAAATTCATGTCTGCTTTTCTCCTCTGTAACAGTGTCAATATGTGAACATGAAAATTCTTGTTGCTTTGAGATTTTGTATATAAAGGAGAGTGTTCTTTAATAAACTAACTCAGTTGCTCTCACACTGCCTTTGAGTTCACAACCTTTCTCTCGGCACCGTCACACGTTAATACATTTCAAATTCCTCCATCCCGATCATTTGTATTATATCAAAAACTTTCCTTATTCTCCTGCACAGTCTACAAGTTTACCCTATGAGTAAGTCTTTCGGCAAAACTGTTATTCACACTTACTCTGACATAGGCCTAAGTACGAATCCAAGGAATTTGCACTTGATATTTCACTAACTTTTGCGCCTGCACTCTGCTCGAGTGCTACTGTTCCTAACCTCCTACCCTTTCCCTATCCCTTCTTCATCTTACATCTATTCCCCTTATCCACATTAAGCCTCCCATTCCTCTCTTCCGCATTCTTTAGCCAAATTGTCCATTCAATTATTCAAGATTTTGCAGAGCCAAAGGGATCTCCTTATTTCACTGCCCGATACCCACCACAAACTTATTACTTTAATTAACAGGAAAATGTTATTCTCAACTACCATAATTTCATTATATAATCCATTTTTTTCATATTATTATCATGCTGATATGACCAATCTCTTGCTTGAGGGTACGCTATTCTATCTTATTTTTCTTCCTCTTGTTTTGTTAGCGTTTATAGTTTATATAATAAATATTTACTTTAATGTTACTGTTCTTAAAATATTTTATTTTTCCTGTTTCCTTTCCTTACTGAGCTATTTTCCCTGCTAGAGCCTCTGAGCTAATAGCATCCTGCTTATCCTACTAGAGTTGTTGCTTAACATGTAATAATAATAATAATAATAATAATAATAATAATAATAATAATAATAATAATAATAATAATTATTATTATTATTATTATTATTATCTCTGCTGTAACCAATCTCTTTCACATAATCATCTCGCTGATATGGCATATCACATTCACAATCATCACGTCAAAACCTATCCTTCTCTATCCAGTAAGGATAGCCTATGCCGCCTATCCTTCCTATCCCATACAGCACACAAACCTCACCCCTCCATTCCCTACCTATTCCCTTTACACAAGCACGCTCTACAGAACTTCCTTATCCCTGCCTATCCATTTCCGTATCCTATCCCACGCGGAGCTCTATCCTCCCTAATGCAAACCCATTAAACAGGGAAGTGTAACGTATCCTTTGTCTCATCCTATATTGCTGATCACCTTCAGCTTCTCTCCTTCTTAACCTGAAAAAAATAACTCCTATCTTTTTATTGTAAAATATCCCCTGTCACACTCTGGCAATCCCACTTCAATCCTTTTGCGTCAACAAATATATTAATGTCTACTATATTAATATAGATAATAAGTTAGAGCAGAATGCTGTGTCCACCCCCTCCCCCTCTCAAATCCCTGCCTCCCTCCCTCCCTCCCTCCCTCCCCGGACACCGTACTCCCTCCCTCCCTCCCTCCCATTCATTGCTTCCGCTTGTCTGTCGTTCGCCTTCGCTTCTTTGTCCTACACTGAAAACTCCTCTCTGACACCGCTTAATTGCATAACACCCTTTCGCTCTTCTTCTCGTGAAGTCTTTCGCAAATTTCTCCTTTAGTTGCATTCCTTTATTGTCCCTATATCTTTCCCTACACTGCACTCCCTGCTCCCTTCCTGCATTACAACCCCCTACGTTTTCAACTATTCTCTCTCTCTCTCTCTCTATAAACCGTTGGATTGTTGCTAACCGCCATGGCTGCTCCCTCACACATATCATGCACTGTGTCCTCTCTTCCTTTCTCGAAGATTCTAGAAGCTTCTGTCGCGTTCCCCCTCTCGTCCCCCATACCTCCCCTACCCTACCTTTTAGAGAGAGAGAGAGAGAGGAGAGAGAGAGAGAGAGAGAGAGAGAGAGTAGTCTATATTGTAGTTGGTTGTCACAACACAACATTAGCATGGATATTGTGAAACCGGACGAGACGTTGGGAGACACGATTCAAAATTCTATACGAAAATTTTTCCGTCAACAGAACTTGATATAAGCCTTCGGCTTACAATCCATCGTATAGTGGCAACGGAGACCGCAATATCTTTGAGTCTTTATTCCTTACAATATTTAGTGAATCTCTCTCTCTCTCTCTCTCTCTCTCTCTCTCTCTCTCTCTCTCTCTCTCTCTTTTTCCATGTATTGTTTGTAGAATCCCAGAGGTTGGACAGCATGGATGCAAGAGAGGAGGAAGCAGGAACAAAGAGAGAGAGAGAGAGAGAGAGAGAGAGAGAGAGAGAGAGAGAGAGTTGAATATTAGGTGTTGGAGGGAGATTGTTGGAGATCTAGTTTAGAAATTGTGTGTGTTTTGGGAGGACTGGGCGAGACTGACGAAAGATTGGTGGAGATTGACTGTTGGAGATAGATTATAAGAGAAACTGATAGAATGTTGGAGAAATTTTCTGGAGGAATAATATTAGGTCAAATTATGTTGAAGATTGTTGGAGAAAGTTTGATATAGGTCTAATGAAACTGAGATCAGTGGAATTACTCATAAAATAAAGGCTCTGAAGAAACAACAGGCTTCCCAGTTTATTCTATTGTGTGGATTAAACTTATTTTATTGTTAATATTTTCGATTTTAGAGCAAAGGCCGATGGGGGTAGCTACCTTACGTCATGGTGAAAATAGGAAAGATAATTTCATGGACTTTGGTCTATTGAATAGGACTGAACTCTAACTTATCTCTCTCTCTCTCTCTCTCTCTCTCTCTCTCTCTCTCCTCTCTCTCTCTCTCGCTCAGACCTCTGCTTAGACTTCCGCCTCTACACTAATGCACGCGCGCACACACAATCACGTTTCAAACATACCCATAGGTAATGAATATTGGTATTAAAAACACAGGGAGAAGAAGGGAAAGATATATCAAATTTGAGAGAGAGAGAGAGAGAGAGAGAGAGAGAGAGAGAGAGGAGAGAGAGAGAGAGAAGAGAGAGAGAGAGAGTTATAATTAGTATTTTCTCTACCATGCTAAAGCATAGCCCTATGATTAGCCGCACATGTGCCAAATGTAAATGGAACTTCTAATTCAGTATCAGTGTTATTAAGGAAAATGATGTTGTCAGGAGGAAATTTGGCAACACTGCTTACTCACTATCACTAGAATCATTCGATTTATGAAACTTCCATATTTCTATTTTGTTTATATTGTGTCTTTTATTGATATTTTCGTTATATTATCTGTATTATTTTACCCTATATTATAAAATGCTAATTTCCATATAAATATATAGATATTATATATATATATATATATATATATATATATATATATATATGATATATATATATATATTGAATTACAGTCTCATTGCTGTCTGGAAATTATTATTATCATTATTATTATTATTATTATTATTGCTAAGCTACCACCCTAGCTTCTAAGCCCATGGGCTTCAACAGGGAAAAATAGCCCAGTGAATAACGGAAACAATGAAAAATAGAATATCTTAACAATAACATTAAAATAAATATCTTCTTTATAAACTATAAAAACTTTAACAAAACAAGAGGAAGTGAAATAAGACAGAATAATGTGCCCGAGTGTATCCTCAAGCAAGAGAACTCTACTCCAAGACAGTAGAAGACCATGGTACAGAGGCTATGGCACTACCCATGGCTAAAGAGCAATAGTTTGATTTTGGAGTGTCCTTCTCCTAGAAGAGCTGCTTACCATAGCTAAAGAGTCTCATCTACCCTTACCAAGAGGAAAGTGGCCACTGAACAATTAAAGTGCAGTAGTTAACCCCTTGGGTGAAAGAAGAATTGCGAGGTGATCTCAGTGTTGTCAGATGTATGAGGACAGAGGAGAATCTATAAAGAATACTGTAGGCCAGCCTACTTGGTATATGTGTAGGCAAGGAGAATGTGAACCGTAATCAGAGAGAAGGATATGTTCAAGGTATTATGTTTACACGCACGCACACACATTTATAATAACAATGTGTCCCTTGCAACGGACTGTAGGTGTTATTACTATACCATTTCACTAGATTAACTGAAAGACAAAATAATGATCTTCTAAGGTGATTATGACAAAATTAGTCAAACAATAGAGAAAACCTACATAGAAAACAATGGCGTAGGCCTAGTTTTACGTATCAAATTCATTTATTTTATCCTAACGCCAAATAGACGTATGTCGTGTTCGAATGTCTTTAGTTCTAACTTTGACTTCGCATAAGCAGTTATCGCTTAATTGTTTTACGGTTATAGGCATGGAATAGGCATCTGAAAATCATATCACTTAGGACTACACTAAAATATAGCATAAATTTCTCAAATAAAGTTAGGAGTAACAGAAATAAATCTAATTTCAAAAACGAAGCCGATGCCAAATCAAATCAAACGTTTAGACTTTGACAAGAGAAGGCTTATGACGTTTTGTTCGTATGTGCCGTCGTTCTAATTCTCCCCTACTCTCATATTATATACTATATATATATATAATATATATATAATATATATATATATATATATAATATATATATAAATATATATATATATACATATATAATATATATATATATATATATATTATATATATATATATATATATATATATATATATATATATATAGCAAAGATTCTTCCGTAAAAAGACGTGTATGCTATTGTAGAAAAGCAACGGAAATAATCACCTTCACTGTTAGTCCGTGGGCTGAGGGGGCTCACCTTACACCCCCCCCCCCCCCCGCCTCCTTAAAATGGACATAAGTGCAATTAGGTTGTAGCATTTGATCCTTTTCTCATTTTTTAATGTTCCCATTGAAAAAATAGGGACTCACTACCACTCCTCGGCCACTTTATTTGATGACATCATAAAATTTTGCAGCTGCCAGTTTTGGTGTAGGGGAAACCTACTTAGACATAACTCCGGACTGAATGGTCACAGAAAGATAAATGACATATCAAAATGTTTGTTTAGGGCCTCTCTAACAGATAAAATAGACAATTTGCAATTATATTTAATAATTAGGTCACCAGAGGTCAAAAAGGTCACCAATTTTGCGGTCAAGTGAAAATTTTAGGCACCTCCATAAATGAAACCCGAGGACCAGTCAGACCAATATCTGATGACTTTTTCTGCCTTATTTCATCTCTAGAGACCTCAAGAAATAGAATGATACCCATTAAGTGTACTTATTGGCCAAATCATGAAATTTGTCGTTTTTTTGCCTCAAAATCGTAAAAACTGATAAAGCTCTTAACTCTTTTCTTTAGAGGGGCTACGGAAATTATTTTGGTGTGTTTTTCCCAGGTTTTGGGGGTCGGAGAATCCAAAAAAAGCATTCTCAGTAATGTCAACTAATTACATCATGCTGAAAATTCAAGATGGTCGCCACACTGGACGACGTAATTTTGACTTGTCTATAACTCCTCCATGAATGCAGCAAGAAAGATAATATTCGTGTCCTCACCCAGGTTCTTGAGATCACAGCATCCAATAAAGGCAGGTCTCAACAAGTCTGTCAGTAAATTTGGGGAAAGGTCACATAAATCAACAACAGAAAATGCTTTATTTGAAGGTTACGACAGTCATGAATGAAATACAATAAAACTGTACATGAATGTACAATATACTCATATGATGCAAGACCCTCACTGGGAAAATTCACACTGTGTTGCTTTGGACTACAGAAAAAAGTCAACCTATGCAAGGTATAAAGTTTGATAGTCTACTTGGGTACCTTTGGATCCACTTTTAATTAATGGAAAGGTAATTATTGGAAATATCTTGTGATACAAGGGAAGTCCTAGGTCCTTCGACCCTGAAATCTACCATCTTGTTACTTGAAACTTTCTTAGTCTAAGTCGGACCCACTATCATCACTTTCATAGTCATCATCAATATTTCCATCACTTTCATTGTTTTCATCATCAGACATCTCATCATCGTCATCGTCTCAAGTATATCAGCCATACTTGTAGGAAGTGCAGTTCCCTTGAACCAACAGGGTTCTAGATTTCCATCCTTCATTATCCAACCATGATCCACAGCTGGATTAGGGACCTCAGGTTTGGGATAATGGCCACGTTTCCATATCGCAACCTGATAGTTCACCTCCTGATATGCTCATTTAGACACTCTTGGTGGCCGAAGAGATGAAAGATTAACATTCTTTTTTTATTCCAGCGTCTGCACTTTAACTCGAGCATTTAGTATCGAAGCTGGTCAACCTCCTTTGTCTTAGTTTTGGCAGAATACATGGTGCAGGTGAAATCCTCAAGAGCAAGGAATATTTCATCAGTTACCTCCCATGACTCCCCTAGGCAAATGAAGACTTCTTGGTACTTTGGGCATTTCTGTAGGAATTCGCAGCGGTTGTCAAATTGACAATTCCCTTAAAGGCACTGGTCATATCGCATCTACTGAATGCATGCAGACTATGGAAAGCAGACCAAGGAAAGCGGCACAGTAAGTTTGTGTGAACCCTTTCGATGGTTCTGTGACATCTATCAATCGCCTTCTATTCCCAGTGCCAGTATCAAAAAGGAGTTGCACACCTAAGTTTGGAGCATAATACAGAAGTATGAAGAATATGTCACTGTCTGGACTTCATACCCAAAGAAATTTATATCCTTCATCCTTGGCATAGGGAGTGAGAAGGGGGAGGGAAGGAGGGGAAGGGAGTGAGAAGGGAGAGGAAAGGAGGGGGAAGGGAGTGAGAAGGGGGGAGGAAAGAAGGGGAAGGGAGTGGAAAGGAGGGGGAAATGGGGAGAAAGGGAGGGAGTGAAGGAGGGGGCAGGGAGTGAGAAAAGGGGAAGAAAGGGGGGGGGGAAGTGAGTGAGGAGGGGGGAGGAAAAGAGAGGAAGGGAGTGAGGAGGGTGGATGACACGAGGGGGAAGGGATTAAAAAGGAGGGAATAAAGGAGGGGAAGGGAGTGAGAAAGGGGAAGAAAGGAGGGAAGGGATGGGAAGGAGGGAGGAAAAGATGGGAAGGGAGTGAGGAGGGTGGATGAAAGGAGGGGGAAGGGAGTGAGAATGGGGAAAAAGGAAGGGGAAGGGGGTGACAAGGTTGGATGCAAATAGGGGAAGGGAGTGAGAAGGAGGGTGAAAATGAGGGGGAGTGAGTGAGAATGGGTGAGGAAAGGAGGGGAAAGGGCGTAAAAAGGGGGAAGGAAAGGAGGGGGAAGGGAGTGAGAATGGGTGAGGAAAGGAGGGGAAATGGCGTAAAAAGGGGGAAGGAAAGGAGGGGGAAGGGAGTGAGAATGGGTGAGGAAAGGAGGGAAAGGGCGTAAAAAGGGGGAAGGAAAGGAGGGGGAAGGGAGTGAGAATGGGTGAGGAAAGGAGGGGAAATGGCGTAAAAAGGGGGAAGGAAAGGAGGGAGAAGGGAGTGAGAATGGGCAAGGAAAGGAAGGGAAAGGGAGTAAAAAGGGGAAGGAAAGGAGGGGGAAGGGAGTGAGAATGGGTGAGGAAAGGAGGGGAAAGGGCGTAAAAAGGGGGAAGGAAAGGAGGGAGAAGGGAGTGAGAATGGGTGAGGAAAGGAGGGGAAAGGGCGTAAAAAGGGGGAAGGAAAGGAGGAGAAGGGAGTGAGAATGGGTGAGGAAAGGAGGGGAAAGGGCGTAAAAAGGGGGAAGGAAAGGAGGGAGAAGGGAGTGAGAATGGGTGAGGAAAGGAAGGGAAAGGGAGTAAAAAGGGGGAAGGAAAGGAGGGGGAAGGGAGTGAGAATGGGTGAGGAAAGGAGGGGAAAGGGCGTAAAAAGGGGGAAGGAAAGGAGGAGAAGGGAGTGAGAATGGGTGAGGAAAGGAGGGGAAAGGGCGTAAAAAGGGGGAAGGAAAGGAGGGAGAAGGGAGTGAGAATGGGTGAGGAAAGGAGGGGAAAGGGCGTAAAAAGGGGGAAGGAAAGGAGGGAGAAGGGAGTGAGAATGGGTGAGGAAAGGAGGGGAAAGGGCGTAAAAAGGGGAAGGAAAGGAGGGAGAAGGGAGTGAGAATGGGCGAGGAAAGGAAGGGAAAGGGAGTAAAAAAGGGGGAAGGAAAGGAGGGGGAAGGGAGTGAGATGGGTGAGGAAAGGAGGGAAATGGCGTAAAAAGGGGGAAGGAAAGGAGGGGAGAAGGGAGTGAGAATGGGCGAGGAAAGGAAGGGAAAGGGCGTAAAAAGGGGGAAGGAAAGGAGGGAGAAGGGAGTGAGAATGGGCGAGGAAAGGAAGGGAAAGGGAGTAAAAAGGGGGAAGGAAAGGAGGGGGAAGGGAGTGAGAATGGGTGAGGAAAGGAGGGGAAATGGCGTAAAAAGGGGGAAGGAAAGGAGGGGGAAGGGAGTGAGAATGGGTGAGGAAGGAAGGGAAAGGGCGTAAAAAGGGGGAAGGAAAGGAGGGGGAAGGGAGTGAGAATGGGTGAGGAAAGGAGGGGAAATGGCGTAAAAAGGGGGAAGGAAAGGAGGGGGAAGGGAGTGAGAAGGGGTGAGGAAAGGAAGGGAAAGGGCGTAAAAAGGGGGAAGGAAAGGAGGGGGAAGGGAGTGAGAATGGGTGAGGAAAGGAAGGGAAAGGGCGTAAAAAGGGGGAAGGAAGGAGGGAGAAGGGAGTGAGAATGGGCGAGGAAAGGAAGGGAAAGGGCGTAAAAAGGGGGAAGGAAAGGAGGGGGAAGGGAGTGAGAATGGGTGAGGAAAGGAAGGGAAAGGGCGTAAAAAGGGGGAAGGAAAGGAGGGGGAAGGGAGTGAGAATGGGTGAGGAAAGGAGGGGAAATGGCGTAAAAAGGGGAAGGAAAGGAGGGAGAAGGGAGTGAGAATGGGCGAGGAAAGGAAGGGAAAGGGAGTAAAAGGGGGAAGGAAAGGAGGGGGAAGGGAGTGAGAATGGGTGAGGAAAGGAGGGGAAATGGCGTAAAAAGGGGGAAGGAAAGAAGGGAGAAGGGAGTGAGAATGGGTGAGGAAAGGGAAGGGAAAGGGAGTAAAAAGGGGGAAGGAAAGGAGGGGGAAGGGATGAGAATGGGTGAGGAAAGGAGGGGAAATGGCGTAAAAAGGGGGAAGGAAAGGAGGGAGAAGGGAGTGAGAATGGGCGAGGAAAGGAGGGAAAGGGAGTAAAAGGGGGAAGGAAAGGAGGGGGAAGGGAGTGAGAATGGGTGAGGAAAGGAGGGGAAATGGCGTAAAAAGGGGGAAGGAAAGGAGGGAGAAGGGAGTGAGAATGGGCGAGGAAAGGAAGGGAAAGGGAGTAAAAAGGGGGAAGGAAAGGAGGGGGAAGGGAGTGAGAATGGGTGAGGAAAGGAAGGGAAAGGGCGTAAAAAGGGGGAAGGAAAGGAGGGGGAAGGGAGTGAGAATGGGTGAGGAAAAGGAGGGGAAATGGCGTAAAAAGGGGGATGGAAAGGAGGGAGAAGGGAGTGAGAATGGGCGAGGGAAAGGAAGGGAAAGGGCGTAAAAAGGGGGAAGGAAGGAGGGGGAAGGGAGTGAGAATGGGTGAGGAAAGGAAGGGAAAGGGCGTAAAAAGGGGGAAGGAAAGGAGGGGGAAGGGA
The DNA here is from genome assembly GCF_036898095.1 of Palaemon carinicauda. NCBI lineage: Eukaryota > Metazoa > Arthropoda > Malacostraca > Decapoda > Palaemonidae > Palaemon > Palaemon carinicauda. The sequence goes on from NC_090767.1 coordinate 12,218,584, forward strand.
GTGAGAATGGGTGAGGAAAGGAGGGGAAATGGCGTAAAAAGGGGGAAGGAAAGGAGGGAGAAGGGAGTGAGAATGGGTGAGGAAAGGAAGGGAAAGGGAGTAAAAAGGGGGAAGGAAAGGAGGGGGAAGGGAGTGAGAATGGGTGAGGAAAGGAGGGGAAATGGCGTAAAAAGGGGGAAGGAAAGGAGGGAGAAGGGAGTGAGAATGGGCGAGGAAAGGAAGGGAAAGGGAGTAAAAAGGGGGAAGGAAAGGAGGGGGAAGGGAGTGAGAATGGGTGAGGAAAGGAGGGGAAATGGCGTAAAAAGGGGGAAGGAAAGGAGGGAGAAGGGAGTGAGAATGGGCGAGGAAAGGAAGGGAAAGGGCGTAAAAAGGGGGAAGGAAAGGAGGGGGAAGGGAGTGAGAATGGGTGAGGAAAGGAAGGGAAAGGGCGTAAAAAGGGGGAAGGAAAGGAGGGGGAAGGGAGTGAGAATGGGTGAGGAAAGGAGGGGAAATGGCGTAAAAAGGGGGAAGGAAAGGAGGGAGAAGGGAGTGAGAATGGGCGAGGAAAGGAAGGGAAAGGGAGTAAAAAGGGGGAAGGAAAGGAGGGGGAAGGGAGTGAGAATGGGTGAGGAAAGGAGGGGAAATGGCGTAAAAAGGGGGAAGGAAAGGAGGGAGAAGGGAGTGAGAATGGGCGAGGAAAGGAAGGGAAAGGGAGTAAAAAGGGGGAAGGAAAGGAGGGGGAAGGGAGTGAGAAGGAGGGAGGAAAGGAGGGGAATGGGAGTGATGTGGAGGATTTATTTTTGTTTTATTTTATTTTTGTTTTTTGCCAAATCCTGAGAGAGAGAGAGAGAGAGAGAGAGAGAGAGAGAGAGAGAGAGAGAGGAGAGAGAGAGAGAGAGAGAGAGAGGTAGTTAGTGTATCGATTGTTTGTTGTGAGAAAGACTGTTGGTTTAAATGAGATTGTTTGTTTATGTTTTCAGCTAGGTTACGACAGTGGCGAATGTTTAGCAGAAAATGCTTTTTTGATTGACGGCGTCCTGAGGTAGTTGTGGTGAACGCTGGATTTATATATTTTTCTTACCAGCGATGGAAGTGTTTATATATTTCAAAAATAAGTACCATTTTTTTTCATATTTGTTGGACGTGATTGTGAATGATAAGAACAGTTTTTTATTTATCTTTGATTATAGTGCGATAGTTAAGTTAGCTAGAAGTGTTCGTAAGTGTTTTTTCTTTTTTTATTTTGGCAGGCCGTGATTCCTCCTTTGGAGTGACTCAATTTTTTGTGGATTATTGTTGAAGACCTGGCCTGTGAGTGATTTTGTTTAGACTGCTATTTTGAATTGCCCAACTGTTGATGACCTGGCCTGTTTATCAAGATTACGCATGATGATGATGATGATATCCAGGTCCCCAATCAGGGAGGTAGTTGCGGAAAATGGCCGCGCAGTGTGTTGCTAGCCACAAAGGTGTGGTTGTGTGCAGTAAAAGACAGTTCTGCAGTGTGTGGACGGCTGTGTCAGTGTGCCATTAATTAAGACTCTGGCTCATTTGGACGAGTGTCTGTCTTTATAAATATATAAGCATACATATTTGGGTGTTGGTGTGAAGTTTAATTTTAAGTTTGTTAGGTTTTTTTGGGTGATTTATTTGAATGGTATACGGTTATTATATATTCAAGTGTTGATAATTTGATTGTGGATTCTTTATGTTGAGCGTTTTAGTTTTAAGAAATATAGTATTAAGGGTATGTTTTGTTTTGTTTGTCCTTTTGTCTAAGAGTCCAGTTCATGATAAAGTAAGGGGAAAGTTTGTGTTGCAGAGACAATTGTCTGTTAAGTGCGATCAAGGGTGTGGGGGTTGTTGTTGCAACATCCCGCCACAGTGAGAAGGGGGAAGGAACGGAGGGGAAGGGAGTGAGAAGGAGGGAGGAACGGAGGGGAAGGGAGTGAGAAGGAGGGAGGAAAGGAGGAGAAAGGGAATGAGAAGGGGGAAGGAACGGAGGGGAAGGGATTGAGAAGGGGGGGGGGGGGAAGGAGGGAGAAGGGAGTGATAATGAAGAGAAAAAGAGGTGGAAGGGAGTGGAAAGGAGGGGAAGGGAGTGAGAACGGGGGAGGAAACAAGGGGGAAGGGAGTGGGAAGGGGGGGAAAGAAGGGGAAGGAAGTGGAAAGAAGGGAGGAAAGGAGTGAGAAAGGAGGGGGAAAGGAGGGAGAGAGATTGAGGAGGGAAAAATGAGGGGAAGGGAGCAAGAAAGGGGAGCATAGGAGGGAAAAGGGAGTGAAAAGGTGAAGGATAGGAGGAAGAAAGGAGTGAGATGGGGGGGGGGGAGGAAAGGAGGGGGAAGGGAATGAGAAGATATAAGGAAAGGAGGGGGAAGGGCGTGAGAAGGAGGGGGAAGGTACTGAGAAGGGGGAGGAAAGGAGGCTGAAGGGATTGGGAAGGCGGGAGGAAAGGAGGAGGAAGGGAGTAATAAGGAGGGAGGAAAGCAGGGGGAAGGGAGTGAGAAGGGAAGAGGAAGGGACTGAAAAGGAGAGAGGAAAAGAGAGGGAAGGGAGTGGGAAAGAGGGAGGGAAGGAGGGGAAAGGGAGTGAGAAGAGTGAAGGAAAGGAGGGGGAGGGGAATGGGAAGGAGAGTGGAAAGGAGTAGGAAGAGCGTGAGATGGGGGAAGGAAAGGAGGGGGAAGGGACTGAGAAGGAGGGAGGAAAGGAGGGCAAAGGTAGTGAGAAAGGGGAGGAAAGGAGGGTGAAGGGAGTGAGAAGGAGGGAGGAAAGAAGGGGGAAGGGAGTGAGAAGGGAGGCGGAAGGGACAGAGAAGGAGGGAGGAAAGGAGTGGGAAGGGAGTGGGAAGGATGGAGGAAAGGAGGGGGAATGAAGTGAGAAGTGTGGAGGAAAGGAGGGGGAGGGAGTGAGAAGGGGGTGGAAAGGAGAAGGAAGGGAGAGAGAAAGAGGAAGGAAAGGGGGAAAAGGGAGTGTGAAGGGGGGAGGAATGGAGGGGAAGGGTCCCTCTGGGAGTATCAGAGGATACCCATGATTCCTCCGGAATCGCCGGAGGTGCTTCCATCATTCAATTTGGCTTAGCTTATTACGAGAAAAATACAGATGACTAAAGTCTCCAATCCCTTAAAGACATCGATCCACTGAGACTGACTTTTGAGCCTCCGGAGACTCTTAGTTCTTCACACACTGTCTCCAAGATATTTTCATAAAACTGCAGCGAAGACTTCTTTAATCCTGAAGAAGAAGAATCCCAATTCGTAAAGACTTGAGCGATCTTGAAAACGTGATATTCTTTTGAAGACTTTGGAGACAATGTGTGACTTTGGAGAGAACTAAAAGTATCTGAAGCCTTAAATGGTGGTTTCGTTTGAACTTAAAGTCTTCAAAGAATCCTGGAAGGAAGAGGAAAGATCTGTCTTTTTCTAATATCAAACTGAATCATAATGGACAATGAAAGCACCTCCGGCGATTCTCAAGGGTTTTCGGTTCATCCAAGACACCCACCTTTGGTGCCTCCCGGAAGAGCCCAAAGACCCATTTCCACCAAGAGGGCCGATCGCTGGGGTTCTCTCTGGAGAGCAAAAAACTTTTGTCAGGGTTTTTTTTTTTTTTTTCGTTTGGTTGCGGACTATCAGAAAGAATTCATCTGTTCAGCAAATGATGATTTACTTACGACGTTTTACTGATATTAAACATATTTCATTATTATCGAATGTTTTATTTTATACTAATCTATTTCTACGGTATTCATATATATATATATATATATATATATATATATATATATATATATATATATATATATATATATATATATATATATATATATATATATATATATATATATATACAGTGGAACCTCTACATACGAATTTAATCCGTTCCAGAACCAACTTCGGATGTAGAAATTGATCGGATGTCGAAACGAATTTTCCCATAAGAATACATTGAAATAGGATTAATCCGTGGTTGAGCCCAAAAACCTATGATAACTTCTTAATAAACTACTACACATAATTTTCCCATGAGAATAATGAACACTAAATTAGATAATAGACATGTAAATAAGAAGAATAGACATGTAAATAAGAAGAATTAGCAAAAAATGATAAATAAGAAACGGGTTTTTAGCGTCACTTTACCTTAGAAACTCCAGCGCAGGTGTTGTTAGTCTTGCTATGCAGAGAGGAGACGGACGGGCGGCGAGGAGGTAGAGAGGTTAACTATGATAAACGTACACTACCGTAACTTATTCTAACTTACACTAAGTGAACTTTAACATAACTTAGCTTTTTTTTTTTATAATTTATATTTTTTTTTTACATTTTCTTTTTTTCTTTTTGATGATTAATTTTAATCACTTTCACTCTCTACACTTAAAATTGATTGAATTTTTTTCTCTTCACTCTTTG
>NC_090767.1:12226168-12233668 GCF_036898095.1 Palaemon carinicauda
AAGCAGTTCAGCACCTTCGTTTTCAATGAATGTTTTGTCAATGTATTGTTTTAGATCAATAAAAGCAATCTTGTGGGCTTGTGATTTTTCGGATGCATGATTGCATGTCACCAGTTCTCTCTGGGCACGTTGAAGGTAAGATTTTCTGCAGGAGTGGTGATAATTGACCTCTTTTGAGATGAGGTCAATACCAGAAATTTTTGCCAAAAGCTGTCCATCACACAGTGTCTGTGCTGCATCTTGGATACTTTGGGCACTCACAATGGTTTCACAGTTGCCTAGTCTTTCTTTTGACTTGTTTTTTTCCTGCTGACTTTTCACTGCAGTTACAGAACAAGCAGAGTTTTGGGAAAATCCCTGTGCTAGATGCTAGGTTATGTTCAATGCTGGATCGTAAGGTTTTTTCAGATATATTTGCCTTTGTATGTAAATTGTCTGGTATGGTCTGACGAATAGCAGTGAAACTTTTATAACATTGAGAGTGATACCCATCTGTATAACCATAATAGTCAGGAAGCTTAACTGAAAAGTATTTAGAATCTGAATAATTTTCGTCGTGCACCATCAGCATGTTTGACTTTCTCCCATGAATCTGGATCAAATGTCTTTACCTCATCCATGCATTTTCCAGTGGTATGGAGAATACAAGAGATCTTTTTTGCCATTTTCTACTCTACACTAATAACCTGAAAGCACAAATAATATTTATGCGACATCACCATCACCATTACCACCACCTTAACTACCGACGATTAATTTACTTAACTACCATTAATAAAGCCATCCAACAGCTCCAGATTCAGGTAAACCTAGTAAAAAAGATTTGAAATATACATTACAAGAAAATGGGATGAATTTGCAGATAAACCCAGATAGAAATCAAGGATTAATCAAAAGAAACTGTGGTTTATAAGAAATGTGTAAAGTTATCCAAATATCAGCATAATTAACAATGCGATTGTATGCCCATTCATTAATGCATTGTTCATCTTAACTACATCATGATAGATTTCAAAATGTTTTTAAAAAAAACATGGTGGATGAGAAATATTGGCCACAACAGTACCCAAAACATATTGAGCATTTCTTTTGTATTTAATCTGAAAAAAGAGAGATAATTACAGAATTCACTTGTTCGCGACAACTTTTGGCGACATCTAGGCTTATCTGAAAGAACAAAAATCGAAACAATCTAACATTATTCACACCAAATGAAGCATAATAAGGTATTCTTAACATGAAATAATTATTTGGAGGCATTATATACATTTGAATTTGAGAAATGCTCATTTAAATTAATATGTATGGAATTACCTTTTTCACAAGGGGTACCCATCTTTAACGTCAGTTTCTGAAAAAACGGCTACCGCTATGTTTGTAAGAAATTGATTTTTGAATTCCTGAGAAAATTCTACTATAGAAACAACTAACAGACCTTTTGCACTCAAAAACATAAATAAAATCCTCCGAGCTCTGGGACTATTAAGGGATAAGACCTTCAAAAGTTCAAACTACCAGTGAATGTATTATGTTGATCAGGCTGACACAAGTCTCTTTCTATAGTTTATATATAGGAAAGATCTATTTTGATGTCCATTTCCGACGTTTACCAGGAGGTTTATCAGAGTCCAATGCCAACACTAGTGCTATGGCCCCTGATGCATCCATGTCGAAGATTTTGACGATACTGAATTTTGATGGGAAAAAACGCCTATACGTGTGTGGGCAATTATGCATCAAAATTTTGCATAAAAATTTAGATGCAAAATTTTGACGCTTTTCTTGAACGTGTATGGGCCCCTTAAGAGTCATTTCAGTTGTGTTTGATTTTACAATGGTATACGTCCTTTTAACGGAAGAATTTTCGTTCGATTTCATTTGGCGTCGGTCCGTTGCAAGGAGAAACTTGCTACAGGAAATGTGCGTGCGTGCGTGTGTTTATGCAAGGCTGTTACCATCAACAGAGGATTGTTGATGTTTCAGCTTCTCTAGACTTTAATAGGTCTATAATTTTGAATATCTTTGAAAATTTGTACATTTGGACATTATATAAATGATATAATAGAAATGACACATTATGAACAATATATATATATATATATATATATATATATATATATATATATATATATATATATACATATATTAAAAAAACGAATGATTCGAGTAAGCGATGAACATCGTTGCCAAATCTCCTCCTGACACCTTTATTTCCCTTAATAACACTGATACTACATTAGAAATTCCATTTACATTTGGCAACAAGTGAGACTAACAAGAAACTACGCTTTAGCTTTATAGGGAATCTCTCTCTCTCTCTCTCTCTCTCTCTCTCTCTCTCTCTCTCTCTCTCTCTCTCTCTTCTTTTACACACATGGTAATTCTTTGTCAGCTATTCCTTTGTTTATAAATGCAGTTATCCGTTGATTCTTTGCCTGTAGGTATATGTAAAACGTAATTGTGTATGTGCGTGGATGTGTGTGCTTGGGTAAGGACGGAAGTCTAAGCAAAGGTCTGTGGATGTGAGAGAGAGAGAGAGAGAGAGAGAGAGAGAGAGAGAGAGAGAGAGAGAGAGAGAATCTTTTCTAACAAATAAAAGTTCAAGTTTAATCGTGCACACTATACTAAAGTCCATCTGATTAGCTTCCCTGTTCACACCATGATTGGTCTACATACTGAAGAAAGGTAGCTTCTTCCCCCATCGGCCTCCGCTCTAAATAGAAAATATCAATAATGCGATAGGAAATCCTCACTCATGTGTCTCAGTAAGGATTTAAACTTCAGTCTACAAAACGAAGTAAAATGAAAAAATCTAATCACAACGAAACACCCGATTTGAACTAAGTATTTCCCAGAACATTTCGTTCAAAATTCTATTCGTTTGGTCATGAAACTGAGATGACACTGAAACACTGAAATCAAATATGGAGAGAGAGAGAGAGAGAGAGAGAGAGAGGAGAGAGAGAGAGAGAGGAGAGAGAGAGAGAGAGAGTGTGTGTATAGCGTCTCTATGCGAATTGCCTCGTTTCCTTCAAAAATTAAATTTGATATTTCAAACATCGGATGATTCTGACAATATTATTTCCCCCTCTGAAACTGATACTGCGTTTGGCCTTCCACTTACATTTGGCACAAACTAGAATCTTCGAAGTATGTAGAATCTCTCTCTCTCTCTCTCTCTCTCTCTCTCTCTCTCTCCACATACACACACTATTCAATGTTTTATTCGTTTATATTATTAGATGTTTTCGATTCTAAAATAGTCATAAACCGAAATTTCCCGCCTTTACTTCCCGTCAACCTCTCGCCGAGTCAATTGGCTTTGACTTCGTCTTAATATTAAAAAATTCCAACTTCTGTAAGTAACGAATACAATACAAAGTAAATCCTGAATTATTTATATATTAAGTGTAGGTAAAACCTATCAATTTTTGGCCAATGTTGCCCCAAGAAAAGGGTGATATGATAACTACTTGTGTTAAATTGAAGTCAAAGTCTCAGTCATGCGAACTTGAGAGCCTTTATGAACCCAAAGATCACGTGATCTCTGATGTCAACAGGTTACTCAGATTCTGAGTCTCAGAAACATTTGTGTGAAATATAGTTTAATAATTTAATTGATGTGAACGTCTTGCAAGCAATTGAAAGAGTCTCTGTTGCTTGGAAATAGCAGTTCATCTCGTAATTGCATCTAAATAATCAGTAGTCTCACTTATGAGCCACCGCCTTGCTAAGGCCTAGACTCCTTGCACCGTCGCCAACACCTTTGGACACACACAATTTCATTTATCTATTAGTTTACCTTTGAGAGAGAGAGAGAGAGAGAGAGAGAGAGAGATTTTGTTATTGAGTCCGAATGTAATTTGTATAAGTTAATATACACTTTCCCAACTGCAACAATATCAAAAACTGTCTCAGTCAAACTGTTTAGACTGTCAAACTGGGAGCAGTGACAGTCCTGGCTGACAGCTTGCTGAGAGAGTGGTCGGTTAGTCACAGACAGTGTCAGCGAGACTCGGAGTCAGCTGTCAGCAGTCAGGGTAGTGACTCTCCAGGGACTCACTCACACACGAACCACAGAAAGTATAATATGCAACAAGAGAGAGAGAGAGAGAGAGAGAGAGAGAGAGAGAGAGAGAGAGAGAGAGAGAGAGAGAGAGAGATGGTATGACCAGAAAATTCAACGGTTTTTAAAAAGACAATCTGACTTATTTGTTTTCAAAATTGTGTTCTATAGGGTTCCCGTTATTATTATTATTATTATTATTATTATTATTATTATTATTATTATTATTATCATTATTATTATTATTATTATTATTATTTACATACGTACATACATATCACACACATTCTATTTATATTTCTCTGAGAATAAGAAATGAAATTTGGCAACACTGTAGTCACTGTCATTCGAAGGAAGTTTGGCACCACTGCAGTCACAGTCATTCGAATCATTCGATTTATAAAACATCAATATTTCTATTTTGTTCAAAATATGTCCTTTTTATTGCTATTTTCGTTATATTAACTATAACGTTTTCCCCCTTTGTTGTAAAATGCCAAATTCTCTCTCTCTCTCTCTCTCTCTCTCTCTCTCTCTCTCTCTCTCTCTCTCTCTCTCTCTCTCTCTCTCTTAAATCAAATAAATACAGTTATATGTAAAATGACAGCCTGTAACTCATTATAAATATCTTTCCCTTTCTAAAATCAAAATAAAATAAACATATATATATATATATATATATATATATATATATATATATATATATTTATATATATATATATATATATCCTCCCCCTCTACATTTCTCTTTATTGTAATCCTATGATATCATAGTGACAAAGTCGTCTTCTTTACCTTTGGAGAAGAATTTGCAGTATAATCAGCAGAAGCTGTTTCTTTTGTGTGTCGACATGACCAGCAAAGCTCATGGCCACCCATACTAGATTGGTTTGCTGTGAGCGAGCAGACTACAGTTTCCCACCATCACTAATTCGCACTGGCCAGCGGGTAATGAAAACTGGCCAAACCTAATAAGGACATGTCTGAGGTCTTTGTCCTGTAGTGGATTACAAACGGCTGCATTTGATGTTATTATTATTATTATTATTATTATTATTATTATCCAAGCTACAACACTAGTTGGAAAAGCAAGATGCTATAAGCCAAAGGCTCCAATTGAGAAAAAAATAGCCCAGTGAGAAAAGGAAACAAGAAAAAATAAAATATTTTAAGAATAGTAACAACATTAAAATAAATATTCCTTATATAAACAATAAAAACTTCAACGAAACAAAGAGGAAGAGAAACTAGATAGAATAGTGTGTCCAAATGTACCCTCAAGCAAGAGAACTCCAACCCAAGACAGTGGAAGACCATGGTACAGAGGCTATGACACTACCCAAGAGTAGAGAACAATGGTTTGATTTTGGAGTGTCCTATAAAAAAAGAAATAAATAAACTAAAAAGCCAGTAACAACATCCAAGCTGATATTTCATAAATCAACTTTTAAAAGACTTATGTTGACCAGGCGGACATGAGTCTTTATAGTTTATTTATGACATATTTGTTTTTGATGATGTTAATAGTTTATATATGACATGTCTGTTTTGATGTTGTTACTTTTTTTTAGAATGATTTATTGTTAACTTGTTTTCTTCATTTATTTATTTCCTTATTTCCTTTCCTCACTGGGCTATTTTTCTTGTTGGAGCACTTGGGCTTATAGCATCTTGCTTTTCCAACTATGGTTGTAGCTTGGATAGTAATAATAATAATAATAATAATCAGAGAAACATTTTCTACCAAAATTCTCCTCAAAAAGTATACAAATTTTCTACTATGAAAAATGGCAAAACACCAGATGTGACTCAAGTCATGTCCGAGGCCTTAGTCCTGCAGTGGACTGCATTTGTTATTGTTGTTGTAGCTATTTTATATATATATATATATATATATATATATATATATATATATATATATATATATATATATATATATATATATATATATATATATATCCACTAATGGCCAATCATCACATCCTGCATCTTGGCGCCTATAACCTCTAATTCATTCCAAGGGGCGAAACAATATGAAACTATCGCTCAATTCAGAGGAAAAATTCTTATTTCATTGAACGAAATAGTGTGAAAATATCGCTCAACTCCGAGGAAGAACAGAAGGTCCCACAGTCCGAGTGCTTTGGAAATAACATATTATTCTGAGAGGAAATCGAACCGCAATCACTTGGGATTTTTTCATTTAGAATAATAATAATAATAATAATAATTAGTTACTTGATTATAATGTCACTCCACCAAGGGCTGCACATTTCTTAGTTAAGAGGAATAATGAGTCTCACATGTGAAAGGAATGTGCTCAACACCTCTTTGAACCTGAAATTGAGTGCGTGTGCGTGTGTGTTCGATCGGGTTTGTACAAACAGGTCTAACCTACTGTACATATTTATTAGATTTCCTTTTCCTAATTAAATAACTCAGTTCAGTTGAGCGTAATGTACAGTTAACAAATTGAAATGACATTTTAAAAACCTAAAAGGAATTTGTAAAAGAAATTTAGAAATTCGAAATGGCCTACACACACACACACACCGAAAACGTTGGCCTACACTTAATATCTCTTTTAAAACCTATTACAAGTTATATCTAATAAATATAAGATTATTCAGAACGTGTAATGTATAATAATTGGTATCACAATAAAACAGGGCATTCACACGTTCAACTAATAAGTACAGATTGACCGCTGAAATTGAAACGCCATCAACCGTCATCGGTTCAAACTAAAACGCCAACCCCCGCCCCACCCCATCCCAAAGAATAACTCACCCCCACCCCTAGCAGCCCCCCACCCCCACCGCAAGGAGCCCCCCCCCCCTCCCCCACCCCTAGCAGCCCCCCCACCCCCCACCCCTAGAAACCCCCCCCACCCCCACCCCTAGAAACCCCCCCCCACCCCCACCCCAAGCAGCCCCCCACTCCCACCCCTAGCAACCCCCCCACCCCCCACCCCCATCACCTCAACCACACAGGCACCGCCATGCAACTTCCCGCTAACATCTCAGACTTTACTTTTTCTCTATTGTTAAATTATATTTATTCATATTTGCTTCTTATCACTTTATATCAAACGTTCCTCATCTAATTCTCTTACTAATAAAGCTATTCTAAGTTCTACTTAAGCTGCATTTTAATCCATTCTTTTCCTTTCAATCATGTCTATACATTTACTCTCTCTCTCTCTCTCTCTCTCTCTCTCTCTCTCTCTCTCTCTCTCTCTCTCTCTCTCTCTCTCCTCTCTCATTAACGTGGTTAGAAGGTTTGTGTATCATGATCAGCAAATCTGTTATAATCAGGGACACCCATACTAGGTGTTTGATGTAAGCGATCAGACAAGTCTCCCACCATCACCAATCGGCAGTTGGCCAAAAACCTGGCCAAATTGCAGATAAAAAGGTTAATGGCAACACTGC
>NC_090767.1:12238668-12251168 GCF_036898095.1 Palaemon carinicauda
AGAGGAGAGATTTGGTTCTGAGGACATCCTGGAGGTCAAAGAGCATCTAATACTAGAAGGATGACACCTCAAAATAGAGGTCGGAGAGCATCTAATGCTAGAAGGATGACACCTCAAAATAGAGGTCGGAGAGCATCTAATGCTAGAAGGATGACACCTTAAAATAGAGGTCAAAGAGCATCTAATGCTAGAAGGATGACACCTCAAAATAGAGGTGAAAGAACATCTAATGCTAGAAGGATGACACCTCAAAATACAGGTCAAAGAGCATCTAATGCTAGAAGGATGACACCTCAAAATAGAGGTCAAAGAACATCTAATGCTAGAAGGATGACACCTCAAAATAGAGGTCAAAGAACATCTAATGCCTTAAGGATGGCACCTCAAAATAGAGGTAAAAAAATCATCTAATGCTAGAGGGATGGCACCTCAAAATAGAGGTCAAAGAACCTCTAATGCTAGAGGGATGGCACCTCAAAATAGAGGTAAAAGAACCTCTAATGCTATAAAGATGGCACCTCAAAATAGAGGTCAAAGAACCTCTAATGCTAGAAGGAGGGCACCTCAAAATAGAGGTCAAAGAACCTCTAATGCTAGAAAGATGGCACCTTAAAATAGAGGTCAAAGAACCTCTAATGCTAGAAAGATGGCACCTCAAAATAGAGGTCAAAGAGCATCTAATGCTAGAAAGATGGCACCTCAAAAAGAGGTGAAAGAGCATCTAATGCTAGAAGGATGACACCTCAAAATAGAGGAAACTAAAGTTAGGATTGTCTTTAAGAAACTCTGGTAGGTTGTCAACCCTTTTTATTACCCCCAAGTTTTCTTGTTCCCTGAAGACTTCATCCATCATAGATAGATGTTGTCTATTTCTATACTTTCATAAATTAGAACTCAAAATTAATTTGGATAGACGTTGGTTATTTCCCAGGAGATGTGACACTTCACTGTTCCAGAGGAGAGGCATGACTAACCTTCCCTCCTCATTCCGGGTAGTTGACTCCAATACAAAATCAATGAGCTTATCATGGGACTTAATTGAAGTATCATTGTAATTATTGTCATCATAGTTTAATATTCTGTGCCTTTCTTGGAAAAGAATATTATCCACAGCTTTCTGCAGTTCTGTCTCATTAACCTTTCCCTTTTCATCCACAACTGATATTTCAGGATTACTCTCTAGGGAAATAGGACTCTCAGCAGAATTTTCCAACACTGTGGCAATATCAGAATCTCTAAGCTTGCTTACAACATTACATGACAATAACTGAGGCCTTATGCAGGGTAAATACTTCAAATTATCCGAGATTGTGTCAACTTGGCCACAAAGCATAATTCCATATGAACTTTCAAGATATACTGAAGGAACAGTGCCACCAAAAATCTTGGTACTTACAGGAATTGCATATTCACAGTCAGTTCCCAGCAATAAAAATCTGTAGCTTTCAAAAATTTGTCGGCAAGAGAATAGCCCCTTTTAGAAAACTCATGAACAATCTTCCCAAGACCTGGAAGGTGGAGTCTAGTTTTAATCTCAGGAATACAAACTGCCTCAACCATGTGACATTCATGCTCAGACATCAACTGAAGTCTAGCTATTTTGGTATTGAAGGTTCTAGACTCATTAAACCCTTTCACAACTAAACTGAAATTTGGGTTAATCACCTCAAACCCTTGCCTATCTGCTCAATCACTATTAACAAATGTCATCTGCGATCCACTATCCTTTAAGCATCTTACCAGTGTACCATCAGGAAGGGGTGAGCTGAATGTGGGCAAGATAGAACTAGATACATCAGTCACGTGCAAAGTATTAAGATCAACGCATGCTATACCGTTAAGCGACGCTGTATTTGGGTCATCAGTTGAAATATCTGATTGCTGAGAATCTCTACTTTGGCACAAAAATGAAAAGTGCCATTGACTACAATGCTTGCATTTGGTATTAAACCTAAATTTACAATCTTTGGTTCTGTGAAAATGTGCACATTTACAGCATGCATGCAAACTTTGAAGCTTCTCTGTCTTCAATTTAGGAGAGGCAAATTTGGGCATTTATACATTGGATGATCAGAAGACTCCCCACTCTTACTACAAAGAATGCATCCACGAAATCTACTGGGAGCAGATTCATCCAAGGGCTTAACATTTGCTGCAAAACTAGAAATAGCAGCATCACATTCATTGGCCTTTCTTTTCCTTTTAAATTTCTCTTGGGCTTCGACATACCGGTCTGTAGCTTCAAATATGTGATCAATTTCCTTTAAAGAAGGTTTAGAGTTTCCTGTGATCTGAATTAACTGTGACCTAAAGCTTTCATTTAGAGAGCTCCAATAAAAGAACTGAATAATGTCATCCACAGAAACTGAAAGATTATTGAAAGTATGTCTGATAATTTTCATCTCTCCAATAAGCTTATATGGGTCATCCTGGTAAGAAAGTCTCCATGCGTCAATGCTCGCAAAATTCCCTAAGTTATAGCAGATCATCCCCAGCTGAATTTATCGAAGAACTTCCTGGTGTGCTTACAGTCTCATAAAAGAAGCTGACTATTCTCACACTACATCAGAGATGTACCTGGTTAAAGTCCTGGATAATCATAATCAAGGGTTACAACTTTCTCTTAATTTCTTGCAAAAATCCAAATCGCCCAGAGGAAGAATCTAGTTTGGGGTCCATCCCAATTTTATCCTGTTCGTAAATTTCTCCAACATTCTATCAGTTCTCTCACAATCTACCTCCGACAGTCAATCTCCAACAATACTAGGCAGGCAGTTAATTCTAATAGCCAGGCCTTCTCCATCATGAGGCTCAATACTACACAGTACTCTAGAAGTTTTATTCCAGCTGTGACCAAATTGTGGAATGATCTTCCTAATGGGGTAGTTGAATCAGTAGAACTTCAAAAGTTCAAAGTTGGAGCAAATATTTTTATGTTGACCAGGCTGACATGAGTCTTTTTATAGTTTATTTATGATATATTTGTTTTTGATGTTGTTAATAGTTTATATATGACATATCTGTTTTGACGTTGTTACTTTTTTTAGAATGATTTATTGTTAATTTGTTCTCTTCATTTATTTATTTCCTTAATTCCTTTCCTCACTGGGCTATTTTTTCCCTGTTGGAGCCCCTGGGCTTATAGCATCTAGCTTTTCCAATTAGGGTTGTAGCTTGGATAATAATAATAATAATAATAATAATAATAATCGGAGATTCTCAGTTAGAGAAATTTATGGCTCGTAGCCTCGTAGGCTTCATACCCGGAGCATTGTTTTTTCCCGTCTTTCCCATTCTGAACAGGGCAAGTAGTTTTTATTTTCTACTTCTGTCAATCAAATGAAAGAACAGCAAGAGTATATTTCCTATTTCTATTTTAACAATTTTACAAGATTTGCTCCTCTTTTTGTGATATGAGTTTATTCCAACACATAAAAATATACTTGAAATTACAAACGTCAAGAACAAAAATGGAAGAAATAACGATTTATTACGCTCGCTGGAAAATCATTCCTAACGGGAATGAAATACTTCCGAATTTAGTAGCCAACATTAAATTCTGAAGTGACTCAGTCAAATAAAACTTCCAAATAATAAAGAGATGCTCCCCAATCAATATATTATTAGAAAAGTCATTTTCCACCACCCATTGTTATGTAAAACTTTTGATTTAACCCGTATACAACAGTATTAATTCTACTAAAAATATGATATCCTGTAACAACTTTAACTAACGACACTTGGAAAACAACCAAATCTCTCTCTCTCTCTCTCTCTCTGTCTATATATATATATATATATATATATATATATATATATATATATATATATATATATAATATACAGACCAATAATCAGAGAAATCCAAACCAAGTCAATGTTTCACAAAATTTCTTATCTCACATCACGATAACATTTAGTGAAAATCCATTTCTAACTTAAGACATCCAAGTGAAAGAAAAAAAATACCCGAGAATACACAATAAATAGACATTTATCAGCCAATAACAACATAATATGTAATTAGTCATTGATCCTGAATACAATCATTTGAAATATATTGTGAGAATGTTGTAAAACTCCATCTTGGTTCTCTGAGGCACTGGCTACTGAAGAAATATCTCATCATCATCATCTTCATCATCTTCTCATCCTACGCCTATTGACGCAAAGGGCTTCGAAATATCTGTAACAGATCAATCTGATATTAATTTTATATCATCACCTGGGCAAACGTCGATATATATATATATATATATATATATATATATATATATATATATATATATATATATATATATATATATATATATATATATATATATATAAATATATTTATACAGTATATATATATATATATATATATATATATATATATATATATATATGTATATCCCCTCCCAAGAAAAGAATAAATTGGTCACTGTCACATTCCAATTTTACATTCTGAATCATGGATGAAACCAAAGTCATAAACATTAAAAATGTTGGCTACAGCAGAATAATGCCAAACCAAATAGCTTCATTCACTTCTCCTATCTAGAATAAACTATCGTACTTCATAGTTATTAAGCATGTTCTCTTTTTCAGTAGCTTTTCCATTCCATCAATTCAGCAATATGTGGTTCTCCCCCCCCCCCCCCCCATCCCCATTGTCCCCACACTCCAAAATGAATAACGCCTTCCATCGTTCTTCATCATTAGACCATTTAATAAAACACTCTGACCCGATCTTTCACCTATGATCCTTTTCTCACCAGATGAGGAATTTCTACGTTCCCCAACCATTTCAATTCTTCTTACGCCATGGACACTATGCAAATAGATCATATCTACAGTATTATTAACGATTTTCATTCACATACAATATTTACACTTCAAATTCTAACTAGGAGAATTGGCTCACAAATCCTTTCATATATATATATATATATATATATATATATATATATATATATATATATATATATATATACACACACACACACACATATATATATATATATATATATATACAACTTTGCTTTCTATGCCTAAGCGAGTCCTTATTTCAAGTATTCTTCAACAGACAGATACAGTCAAATCATATGGAATGACTTAATAGAAAGTTTGATAAGATATTCCTTCCTAAAACGTGGCGATTCATTTCAGTAAGAAATTCTATGTAGGTAGTAGCATTTAGACTTTGGGTTGTAGGTTGGCCAGGGCACCCGCCACCCGTTGAAATACTACTGCTAGAGTGTTATGGGGACCTTTGACTGGCCAGACAGTACTATATTGGATCCTTCTCTCAGGGTTACGGTTCATCTTCCCTTTGCTTACATATACTCCGAATAGTCTGGCTTATTCTTTACATATTCTCCTCTGTCCTCGTACACCTGACAACACTGAGATTACAAAACCATTCTTCTTTACCCAAAGGGTTAACTATTGCACTGTAATTGTTCAGTGGCCACTTTCCTCTTGGTAAGGGTAGAAGAGGCCCTTTAGCTATTGTAAGCAGCTCTTCCAAGAGGACACTCCAAAATCAAACCATTGATCTCTAGTATTGGGTAGTGCCATAGCCTCTGTACCATGGTCTTCCACTGTCTTGGGTTAGAGTTCTCTTGTACACTCGGGCACACTATTCTATTATATTTCTCTCCCTCTTGTTTTGTTAAAGTTTTTATAGATTATATATAACATATTTATTTTAATGCTGTTACTGTTCTTAAAATATTTTATTTTTCCATGTTTCCTTTCCTCACTAGGCTATTTTCCCTGTTGGAGCCCCTGGACTTATAGCATCCTGCTTTTCCAACTAGGGTTGTAGCTTAGCAAGTAATAATAATAATAATAATAATAATAATAATAATAATAACCACTCACCCTTTCCATGTTAACTACTAAAAGGAATGTTTATCTACGATTGCAGAGCATAATAAAGCACTTTCTCTTAGGCATAGTGATGTTGTTTGGTGCATAAAAAAAAATTATATATATATATGTAATATATATATATATATATATATATATATGTGTGTGTGTGTGTGTGTGTGTGTGTATATATATATGTGTGTGTGTGTTTGTGCATGCGTGTGTGTCTATAATTATTATATATATTTATATAAGAGATCTAAAATCCTAGGTGACAGCTCACAAATATAACAAAGACAACGCCCAAAAGACTTCTAACATAAACATCTAATTAAACTAGTTTGCATCTACTGACATCCATTTAACTGTCTTTTCTTTCGGAATTTTCTCTTCTGATTATTTTCAAAATCTTGCTTGTGAGTTAATAGCATTTAAAAACCATATAGTTATCTTCTTAATTATGTATAGTATTACTATTTTGTCCATGAATTAATTTTCTACATATCACACTTTCCCATGGATTCAACAACCATGAAGAAATAAAATAATGGAAAAAAATAACTATTCCCCAACAGACCAGGAACCTTGGCTCTCACGCCAGTGATACACTAAAAGTCAAGAGAAGGAACACGACACTCCACGTCAAACAGAGTATCATGAGCACCGAGTCCTCTTTAAACAATAACGGGGCCAAATGAAAGATGTCTGATGGTCCCCGATCAAACCGAAGTTGGGGGTAGGCTGGCTATCCTACGAAAGATCTCATTCTAGAGACCGAGACAGAAAAAAATGCAAAAAGGGTTTGGTCATACATTCATTTGGTCAAGAAAGTGCTTACTTTCTTCTTCATTTTTAATGACTTCAACGAAAAGGGTTTTGAATTCCAGCAGGAGAAAACATTGAAATACGACCATATGACTTGCATTGAGGTTTAAAAGATTATTCAAAGCATAACTGAAATTGTATTTGATCTTAATATTATCAAAAGTGTTACGCAAGTCCCCTTGAACAGAAGGTTCATTCAAAGAATGAAGAGTAATGCGTATATTTCAAGATACACAGATTTTTTCCCTCGCGTAGAATTTTGTTTCTATTTAAATTGAAACCCACCAAGTACAACAAATAGGATTAAACGTCATAAATGTTACAAGTAATAAATAATGAATAAGTGATAGGCAGATATAAACTGAAGTACAGAACAAAACCCTTAAACCTTTCTAATTTCTTGATGAACAAGCAAGACCTTATACCGATTCTAGAAATTGCAGGTAGCTAGGTTCTAGTCGGTGTATCTTTACTATTACCTGCCATTCTTCTTGAAAAATTCATTCTCACTTTCGACTGGGGGCAGGTAAGTTCGTAGTTTCGTATGAGTAAGGAAAGTTCCAGCGAGGAGGAAATGTCTATTCCTTTCAGCCTGAAGGTCAGGCTTAAGGCTGAGCGAAAGGCTTCCACCGCCAAGAGCGAAAAGCGCATTTCCTCCCGCCGATATACAATAACTCCGCTATTGCTGGAATAGTGGCATAAAGGGGAGAGGTACCTCTCCCACGACACCAACCACAGAAGACTCTTCACTTCGCCTGGTGGACCCCTGCGGATGACTTTCGCAGGTGTCGAGACATCCGCTCCGCAACTTGTTGCGGACGCCTCTTTCTGTGAGATGCTGGATGGTCTCCAGGCGTGAAGCCGAAGCGATGCTACGGCTTGTGGTAGACGTTGCAGTGTGGTTGTTTGAGTAGCTCGTGTCGTGGGGGAAGCTCTCTCAGCAGTTCCGTCAGGAGATGTAGAAGTTCCGGGTACCACTCTGCATGATGCCGCAGCGGAGCTAGCAGAGTCATCGACAGGTTGACCGATAGTCTGGTCTTGTTGAGCACCCTTCTCATCAGACAGAACGGGGGGAAGACGTAGACGTCGATGTTGTCCCACCGTGTAGGAAGGCATCTTGCCAGAGTGCCTTGTCTCCGAGAAATTTCTGTAAAGGTTTACACACACATACACACACACACACACACACATATATATATATATATATATATATATATATATATATATATATATATATATATACGAGTATGTATATATATATATATATATATATATATATATATATATATATATATATATATATATATATCCCTTTCTGGGTGGGGACACCTTTGCGTGGTGAAAAGGGTTTGTGTATCGCCATGATCAGTATAGTTGCACTAGTCAGGGCAATGCATACTAGGTTGGTCTGCTGTGAGCAATCATCCTAAAGTCTCAAACCATCAGTTATCCGCAGCGGCCAGCATGGTGATGGAATAGCCCTACCCCAGACACGAATAAGGACATGCCTGAGCCCTTTCTCCTAGAAATGGTTGTATTGGTTAGTTTTGTTATATATATATATATATATATATATATATATATATATATATATATATATATATATATATATATATATATATATATATACTGCATCTATATATACACACAGTATAATGTGTGTAGGCCCATTTTTTTTTTCACTAGGTTAATAAATCCTGTAGCGATATCTACTTTTTCTCTAGGTCATCAGGAGACTGAAAATCTGAATGGAGTATTTGTCTCTTAAGTTTTTAATGCATTTCTTTCAGTCTTATTATTGAACTGCAATACTTGGAGGTTCAAGATTATAAAAGTCGAACCAAAATGAATCAAAACAAAGTAAAGCTCAACAAATAATGAACTGATTAATGCAAAATATAAGTTTACACTATATATTCTATGTCTTAAGGTTAGGTGCATTTTGATTCCGCACCCAAGCCCCCTTCCAGTTTATATTGGCTCAACTAATTGGCGGATCCAAGGATCTATTAGCTGAACTATTTCAGGTGTTACATTCAGATACAATTTGTGGGACGATAACCATATTGCTGATGTTGTCAAACCTTTGGCTGAGCTTCAGCTACATTATCTTGGTTTGTCTATAACTTCGGTTTATCTGCTTGATAATACACTAAGGGATTCATTCAATCATATTTAGTTTGAATAGTCGTTATCAAAGGTTTAAAATTGATCAATTTCATTCCTTAGTAAATTACCAAGTTGTGAATTTCAAATTTACTGATAATAACTAAAATGTTCATCCCTTTTCCAATCCTGTATCTTATTCTTTTTTAGACTTTTGGGTTATGAATGAAATGCACAAAATGTATATACTGTGTATGTATATATATATATATATATATATATGTGTGTGTGTGTGTGTTTGTGTGTGTGTGTGTGTAGGCGTACATCTATTTCTTGGCAATTCATCTGACAAGGGATGGTTCCAGAGAGAAAACGAAATAAGTCACTGCTACAGTCATCATTAAAAATAGTACATCATGTATGAACCCCTATGTAGTAAAAACAACGTTAGTCGCTTCATGCTACTATGCGAAGGATTATTGGCAGTGCATTTAAACCATATTGGTGGCCTATTAAAAACGTCCCTGTCTTGCAATTGCCGGACTGGTGTTCGGGTCGCGGTCAAAATCGGTGGTTTCTAGTAGTGTCTGCAACCTAACCTTCCTTCTGAGATAAGGATGGGGCATTTGGGGGGTGAGCCTATAGGTTTACCTGCTAAGTTATCAGCATTCCATTGTCTGGCCTTCCCTGTTCCTAGCTAGGGCGGAGGGGAGGGCATGGGCGTTGATCCTGCTAGCTAGGGCACACACACTATCCCTTGCCTCTGCCATTTTTGAGTGACCTTTAAACCTACTGAGTCATTCATCCATTTTGCAGGCACTTTCCCTTCCTGGATATGAAGGCTCTTCCTTTCCAATACGTCTTTCAAACCACTCACTCATCCAACACTAAATCTAGGCTCTCCTCTCCAACATCATTGCACTTTTGAGTTATACACTCCAACTAACCTATGTTCCCTTTCAATCTACATGACCAAACCACCTGAAAATATTTTGACAAATCCTTTTGTAAATCTAACTCTTTTTTGTCATATCTACTGTATGTATCTCCATATTTCTTACCATATTCAGGTAAGACGCAGACCCTTCATCTCAACAGCATCAATCTTTTTCATTCATTTACATTCCATATCTACAATTCTATTTATTACATAATGTTAAATAAACATACTCCAAATATTTTGGCACAACCTGCAACCTCTCTTGCTTTGCATACTCTGTGATTCAACTTTTATTTCAATCTGTCATCCTCCCTTTTAGTTCACCAGCAAAATACTTATGATATTACTTGTCCACCATCCACATCAACAATCATAAGTCCATTCACATTCTTTTCATTTTCTCTCTTTAACCTTGTTCAAATCTACAAGTGTCCTTTTAATACTTTCATGAACCGAGTAGCAGATACTCCTTAACATTGAAACCACATAACCCTAAAAATAAAGGTAATTGACGATGACAAGTCTCTGTACTCTTGCCAAGATTTCAGCCTAAGTTTTTGGAGGTTGATACGTGACAGTGACTACTTAGCTTAGCCATTCAGCCATCCAGGCGTGATCAACAACTATGAATTTTTGTAGTTAGAGACCTCTTGGAGCAAACGGGATTTTTTATACGGTACAATATGTTCCACAACTAGATTCAAAACTTGCAGTGATAAGCAAATCTAACAAGTGAGCGGAAATCTTAGAAGAAGAGGGTACGAGTATCAAAGAAACATATCATCTGGTCCTAAGTGAAAAACAGTATATGTACGTATATATATATATATATATATATATATATATATATATATATATATATATAAATTATATAATATACACTAAATATATACGCCTATATACATATGGTATTTATATACTATATATATATATATATATATATATATATATATATATATATATATGTGTGTGTGTGTGTGTGTGTGTGTGAGTGTGTGTGTGTGTGTGTGTGTGGGAATATAGGATACGGGTATTACAATAACATATTCATCTGGTCGGAAGGAACAAGCAGATAAATATGCAAACCAAATTTTGAATAAAACCAATCAAAATGATATTTAAAAGGTGACAAAAGCCGTAATTTGACTATTTGTCGTCTTTCAAAGCTAAGTTTACTTTTCACTTTACAAAGCAATTATTTGAAAGTTTTTACACTTCATGGAGCAACTGTCAGAAACATCGTTATATTGTCACTGCAGGTCATCCTTTAACTTGTAGGCCTACATGTGAATTTAACTTGAACATTAAACACTTATGAGATTGAGCTGCAAAATACTGTACCGTATATTTAGAATTAAGGAGTACAGTTAACCTTAAACGGAGACAAGATTATAGCAATAGCTATACAAAACTACTGAACGACAAGCTAAAATGTGGAAAGCGAATATCAGCGCTTATAATAGTAAAACGTACTTAAATTAATGTAAAGTTGACGTTTACTATGAAACAAGTAAATAAGGTAAAACACGATAAACCAATAAAACACCGCAAAAAGTCAGCAGTCATGAAAAAAGAAGAATTATAGCAAGACAGTGAAGTATAAAAAGTAAAGGCAAATTAAAATCCAAATAAGGAAAAAGCAAAACGCATGCAAGTTAAATAAACAAACCACAATTCATGAAATGATAATAAGGAAACTCGAACTTCCTTAACTGAAGAAACGCAATGGGCGCACAACTGCACAAATGCAATAAAAAAAAAAGGGGGGGGGGGGGCGGCAGATCTATCTTTAGCTACGAAATTTCCTAAAAAATCATGAACTGTATACTGCTTCCGTGAGTTGGTCCATCATTTATCTTTTTATAATGATTGCGAAATCAATTTCCGTTAGGTTACAATGAAAAAGAACCCCGTCGCCTAACCCACACCTATACACACACAAACACTGAATCTACAGACATCATCCAAATACAGAATAAGAGAATATTTAGCGGAAATGATTAACGCAAGTCAGCAAAGTCACTTCATTGATCCTTCATATCCCGGAACTGCAGCATGTGGAATTGAAGGATGAACTAAGACTGATCACTTTGAAGGCTAAGGCTGCATATCAATCTACTACAGGCAGCAAACTCTACTCCAAGTGTACGCGCACACATGATAAATCTATCACAACCAAAAAAAGGTGAAAAGTGTAACTTGATAAAAAATACCTATGACCTTCAATTTCTTCAGTTTCTGAACCTATCATTCCTTGTAATAGTTGACGAAGGGGAAGAAAATACAAAATACTCTGGCCTGCAAGTGATATTTGGCATTTCATTTACACCATTACTAAATAGGCCACAGTCAACCTTTCATTTGCATGTGGTAAAAACTGCCTCAATAATAAACTGGGTGAATAAGCAAGATTAAATCACTTCCTGAGTATGAAATGACATCCCATTTTTCACGGTAAGGAGGAAGTCCGAGGAACCCAAAATTCAGGAAAATCGTCCAAATTATTCCACAAAGTAATTTAAATGGGAACTAATCAACATCTCAGAAATACCTACATGCGTATACAACTATGCATGTAAGTGACTGATTTCCTTTGAGTGCGAGCGAGCGTTAGGTGTTCAAAAACAGCTGTGGCTGCTGTGAAATCACACTGAGGTTTGGAGGCCCCCGCTGAGCTCCTGGCCAAAGCATTAACATTTTAATTGCTGTGCCAGAAGTCGACAGGAACCTGAGAGCGCGTGATTCACTTCACAATAATACTTGTCTGTTTACA
>NC_090767.1:12256168-12271447 GCF_036898095.1 Palaemon carinicauda
AGACCTATAGGCTCTCCCCAAACACCCCATCCTTAGCTCACGAAGATGGTGAGGTCACAGCCATCAAAAGAGACCAAGGAGTTTAAACGGGACTCGAACCCCAGTCTGGCATTCACCAGTCAGGGACGTCACCACATCTTAGAAATGGATATACACACACACACACACACACACACACACATATATATATATATATATATATATATATATATATATATATATATATATATAGTTTCTTGTAGTGTTCGCAACCTCACCATCCTTGTGAACTATAGGGATGGGGGTGTTTGGGGAAGCCTCTAGGTCTACCAGCTGAGTGACCAGCAGCCATTGCCTTGCCCTCCCTGGTCATAGCTTGGGTGGAGAGGGGTTTGGTCTCTGATCATAAGTATATATGGTCAGCTTCTAAATTTCTAGGACATTGTTACTGTCCCTTGCCTCTGCCATTCATGAGGGGCTATATTGGAAAGCCTGGAAATTCGTCTTCATGTGTAGGCCTATAAGCCGTGATTTGCCAAAACCTGTTTTCTGATGGGAGCTTCAGACTGGCAGTAAGTCATAAGGTACATTATTCTATCATTGTCGATGTTTAGCTTCAACAAAACAAACAGCTCATGATGAGAAGATTTACATCATTGCATATAATTTCTGAAAGAGAGAGAGAGAGAGAGAGAGAGAGAGAATGTGTCATTCATCCCTGCCCCCCCCCCCCTCCTAAAAGGACACATGAGGGATGTTGTTGAGGTGTGGGGCTGCAGGGGAAGGATTAGAAATGAGATGTGGTCACTACACTGAAGAGAAGGATTATAGTTTTTCCCCAAGTCTTTTTCACTCCACATCTTGCATCTAAGCACACACCCTGTCACGTCTAAGCACTCATCCTATAACAACCAAGGACTGCCCCTACCACAACCAAACACTTACCTTCTCAAATGCCCTCTCCTGCCTAAGGACTCCACTTTTGAGCCTAACCACTTGCTCTCATCTAAGTACTTGCCCTCTCGCGCCTAAACACTTATCCTCTCGCACCTAAACAATCACTATCCCACCTAAGCAATTGCTCCCTCGCACCTAAGCACTTCCTTCCTTGTGCCTAAGCACTTGCTCTCTCGCACCTAAGCATTTGCTCTCTCGCACCTAAGCACTTTCCCTCACTTTCTCTCTCGCACCTAAGCACTTGCTCTCTCGCGCCTAAGCATTTGCTCTCTCACACCTAAGCACTTGCTTGCTCGCACCTAAGCACTTGCTCTCTTGCACCTAAGCACTTGCTCACTCGCACCGAAGCACTTTCCCTCTTGCACCTAAGCACTTTCCCTCTCGCACCTAAGCACTTGCTCTTTCGCACCTAAGCACTTGCTCATCGCGCCTAAGCACTTGCTCTCTCGCGCCTAAGCACTTGCTCTCTTGCGCCTAAGAACTTGCTCACTCGCGCCTAAGCACTTGCTCTCTCGCGTCTAAGCACTTGCTCTCTCACACCTAAGCACTTGCTCCCTCGCACCTAAGCACTTGCTCTCTCGCACCTAAGCACTTGCTCTCTCGCACCTAAGCACTTGCTCTCTCGCGCCTAAGCACTTGCTCTCTCACACCTAAGCACTTGCTCTCTCACATCTAAGCACTTGCTCTCTCGCACCTAAGCACTTGCTCTCTCACACCTAAGCATTTGCTCTCTCGCACCTAAGCACTTGCTCTCTCACACTTAAGCACTTGCTCTTTTGCACCTAAGCACTTGACCCCTTGCGCCTAAGCACTTGCTCCCTCGCACCTAAGCACTTGCTCTCTCGCGCCTAAGCACTTGCTCTTTTGCACCTAAGCACTTGCTCTCTCGCGCCTAAGCACTTGCTCTCTCACACCTAAGCAGTTGCTCTCTCACATCTAAGCACTTGCTCTCTCGCACCTAAGCACTTGCTCTCTCACACCTAAGCATTCGCTCTCTCGCACCTAAGCACTTGCTCTCTCGCACTTAAGTACTTGCTCTTTTGCACCTAAGCAATTGACCCCTTGCGCCTAAGCACTTGCTCTCTCACATCTAAGCACTTGCTCACTCGCACCGAAGCACTTTCCCTCTCGCACCTAAGCACTTTCCCTCTCGCACCTAAGCACTTGCTCTTTTGCACCTAAGCACTTGCTCTCTCGCGCCTAAGTACTTGCTCTCTCACACCTAAGCACTTGCTCTCTCACATCTAAGCACTTGCTCTCTCGCGCCTAAGCACTTGCTCTCTCACACCTAAGCACTTGCTCTTTCGCACCTAAGCACTTGCTCTCTCGCGCCTAAGCACTTGCTCACTCGCGCCTAAGCACTTGCTCTCTCGCGTCTAAGCACTTGCTCCCTCGCGCCTAAGCACTTGCTCTTTCGCACCTAAGCACTTGCTCCCTCGCGCCTGAGCACTTGCTCTCTCGCGCCTAAGCACTTGCTCTCTCGCACCTAAGCACTTGCTCTCTCACATCTAAGCACTTGCTCTCTCGCACCTAAGCACTTGCTCTCTCACACCTAAGCATTTGCTCTCGCACCTAAGCACTTGCTCTCTCGCACTTAAGCACTTGCTCTTTTGCACCTAAGCACTTGACCCCTTGCGCCTAAGCACTTGCTCTCTCACATCTAAGCACTTGCTCTCTCGCACCTAAGCACTTGCTCTCTCGCACTTAAGCACTTGCTCTTTTGCACCTAAGCACTTGACCCCTTGTGCCTAAGCACTTGCTCCCTCACATTTAAGCACTTGCTCACTCGCACCGAAGCACTTTCCCTCTCGCACCTAAGCACTTTCCCTCTCGCACCTAAGCACTTGCTCTCTCGCGCCTAAGCACTTGCTCTCTCACATCTAAGCACTTGCTCTCTCACACCTAAGCACTTGCTCTCTCACATCTAAGCACTTGCTCTCTCGCACCTAAGCACTTGCTCTCTCACACCTAAGCATTTGCTCTCTCGCGCCTAAGCACTTGCTCTCTCACACCTAAGCACTTGCTCTCTCGCGCCTAAGCACTTGCTCTCTCACACCTAAGCATTTGCTCTCTCGCACCTAAGCACTTGCTCTCTCGCACTTAATCACTTGCTCTTTTGCACCTAAGCACTTGACCCCTTGCGCCTAAGCACTTGCTCTCTCACACCTAAGTACTTGCTCTCGCGCCCAAGCACTTGCCCTTTCATACCAAAGCATTCATTAAAAAAGGATTGACTCAGATTTTCAGCAAGTCGTACCAGGATTTTTAAGAGAGAGAGAGAGAGAGAGAGAGAGAGAGAGAGAGAGAGAGGATAACTCAACAGACGTATTCATGAAAGCTAAATCAAAGCATTATTATAACACTATTGGCAGTCAATATTGAATGAATGAATCCAGTGATCTATTCATTGTGTTTGGTATTCACCTTATTTCCTTTTCAATTTAGACATCTGTATTAGAGAAAGGTGAAAAAGTCATAGGAAACTTCCGTATCCTCTTCATAAGGGACAACTAGACCTAGGCCTAGTCTGGATCCTGAAGGCTGCCGACACACCTCTCTCTCTCTCTCTCTCTCTCTCTCTCTCTCTCTCTCTCTCATTAATGATGATGATATACATATACAAATATGTTTGATATATACCCATAGGCAATGGATATCAGTATTATAGAACAAAGGAATAAGAGGAAAAGAAATATCAAATTAGAGAGAGAGAGATGGATTATTATATTATATATATATTCCCTATAATGCTAACACGTAAATGTTGATTAGCCTCGCTTGTTGCCAAATGTAAATAGAATGTCTAATGCAGTATCAATATTGATAAGGGAAATAATGTTGTTAGGCGGAAATTTGGCAACGTTGCTCATCTGTCACTCGAATCATTTGTTTTTTGAAATAGCAATTAGTTTTATTTTGTTTATAATGTGTCATTTATTGTTATTTTCATTATATTATCTGTATTATTTTCATCTTTAGACTAACTGTAAGAAAAATTAATTATCTTTTCAGGTGATTAAGCCAATATTATTCAAATAATAGAGAAAACCTACATAGAAAACAAATTCATTTACTTTATCCTAATCGGGAAGTAGACGTATGTTGTGTTCTAATGTCTTTAATTCTAACTTCGACTTCGCATAAGCAGTTGTCATTGTGAACGTTTTACGGTTTTAAGAATAGAATAGGCATCTGCAAATCAATTCACTTAGGCCTACACTAAAACAAAGTATAAATTTCTCAAATAAAATTATGATTAACATAATTAAATATATATATATATATATATATATATATATATATATATATATATATATATATATATATATATATATATATATCCACTAACAAACAATTCTTATATCCTGCAATTTGGTGCCAAAATCTTTCCCAGAACCTCCAACTGCTTTCAAACTTTCAAAAGGGCGGAGCAATATGAAACTATCGCTCAATTCAGAGGAAAATTTATAGATTCATTGGGCGAAATAATATGAAAATATCGTTCAACTCAGAGGAAGATCGTTAAGGGTCTCCCAATTTGAGTGCTTCGGGAATAACATGTTAATATGAGCTATTAATAAATTCGAACCATAATCATTTGAGATCTTTTAATTTATATCAATAATCATCATCATCATCTATTACGCCTATTGACGCAAAGGGCCTCGGTTATGTTTCGCCAGTCGTCTCTGTGTTGAGCTTTCGAATCAATACTTCTCCATTCATCATCTCCTACTTCGCGTTTTAACCTTCTTAGTCCTCAGCCATATAGTGAACTAATCACCATACGTTCAGTTGGGCTCCACGAGTTACTAGAAGAGTTGGAAGACCCAGACCTACATGGCTGAGGACTATGAAGCATGAAGTAGATGAGGAATGGGTAAGCATTGATTTAAAAGCTCAAGATAGAGACGGCTGGCGAAATCCAACCGAGGCCCTTTGCGTCGATAGGCGTAGGATATTAGTTAGATGGGCACTGCGCATCACAAGGAACTGGATATCCTTTGATGTATCTAGCCAATGAATCCCCCATGGATTTAATCAATTTATGATAATAATAATAATAAATTAATTAATGATAAGGTGTAACGCTTATACTTAACATTTCTTAGTTAAGAGGAATAATGAGGCTCACATATGAATGAAAGGGGTTCAACACCCGGTTTGAACCTGAAATTTGTATGTGTGTGTGTGAACAAGTTTGTACAAATGGGTCTAACTTTAGTTCATACGATCATAATGAACAGGGCCACATAGCTGAAAGTTCACATTCAATACATCGAAGTTGAACAAATAAAAATGTCAATGTAAAATCTTTAAGAGGATTTGCCGAGCAGCCTTAGAAATTCGAAATG
This sequence comes from Palaemon carinicauda, assembly GCF_036898095.1. Lineage (NCBI taxonomy): Eukaryota > Metazoa > Arthropoda > Malacostraca > Decapoda > Palaemonidae > Palaemon > Palaemon carinicauda. The sequence continues at coordinate 12,261,460 of NC_090767.1, forward strand.
GCCTACACACACACACACACACACACACCCAAAACGTTGGCCTACAGGGAAAATAGCTCAGTGAGGAAAGGAAATGAGGAAAAATAAAATATTTTAAATTACTATCATAACAAATAAATATCTTTTTTTTCGACTACTACAAAATATCATGTTGTGAATTATGTAATTCTAAAATATGAATAAATGATTACGTGATATTCTATGTGGTAAGAGTAGGCCTATAGCTGGAACGACTTGGCGAGATTTGAACCGATGACGGTTGATGGCGTGTCAATTTTGGTGGTCAATTTCTACATATTTGTTAGAGCCTGTAAATCTGTAAATGACACATTTTTTTAATGTGATATACCGATTATAATACATTGCATGTATTGTATGGTAGTACAATGTGCAGCTAAATCGGTGGAACTTCGAAAGTTCAAACTTGCAGTGAATGTTTTTATGTTGAACAGTCGGACCTAAGTCTCTCTCTTCTTAGTTTATATAGTTTTTATTATTACATAATCCCTCTTTTTCACATTATCACGCTGATATGACAAATCTCTTGCTTGAGGGTACACTCGGGTACATTATTCTATCTTATTTCTCTTCCTCTTGGCTTGTTAAAGTTTTTATAGTTTATATAAGAAATATTTACTTTAATGTTACTGTTCTTAAAATATCTTATTTTTCCTTGTTTCCTTTCCTCACTGGGCTATTTTCCCTGTTGGGGCCTCTGGGCATATAGCATCCTGCTTTTCCAACTAGGGTTGTAGTTTAGCAAGTAATAATAATAATAATGATAATAATATCTCTGATATGACATACCACATTCACAATCAACACGTCAAAACATATCCTTCTCTATCCAGTAAGGATAGCCTAGGCCGCCTATCCCTCCTATCCCACACAGCACACATACCTCACCCCTCCATTCCCTGCCTATTCCCTCCACACAAGCACGCTCTACAGAACTTCCTTATCCCTGCCTATCCATTTCCGTATCCTATCCCACACGGAGCCCTATCCTTCCTAATGCAAACCCAATTAATCAGGGAAGTATAACGTATCCTTTGTCTCAATCTCTGGGACAACGATGTCCAAACTTATGGCTATTTACGTGAATTGGATATTTTACTTGACCTTTGACCTTGACCTTTGAGCTTGACCTTCCAAAATTTAATCATTTCCAGCTTTTTACATAACAGTTAATCCTTGCAAGTTTCGTTACTCACCGATTAAAATTGTGTCCAGGAAGCTGTTCACAAACAAACACACACACTAACACAAGCGAGCACACAACGGAAAACATAGCCTCCTTCCAACTTCGTTGGTGAGAGAGGGCAAGTTATTGGGGGGGGGGGGGTCGGCTTCTAAAGTGTTAATATAATGTGGATTTAACAATTAGCACAAATGACGCAGTGAGATACATAAAAGAGCGTCTCAAGTACGACAAACTGATCTTGGAAGGTTCGTTGTGAGTATAGTGTTGCAATGAGAGAGAGAGAGAGAGAGAGAGAGAGAGAGAGGCTAAGTGATTGGGAGTGGAAGTGGGAGTGGGAGGGAGAGTTGGAGAGAGTGGAAGTGAATGTGTGAGTGAGAGTGAGTGAGTGGGAGTAAGAGTTGGAGAGAGTGGGAGTGAATGTGTGAGTGAGAGTGAGTGAGTGGGAGTGAGAGTTGGAGAGAGTGGGAGTGAGAGTAGGAGTGGGAGTGTGAGTGGGACTGGGAGTGGGAGTGAGTGAGAGTGGGAGTAGGAGTGGGAGTGAGAGTGGGACTGGGAGTGAGAGTGAGAGTGGGAGAGAGTGGGAGTGGAAGTAGGAATGGAAGTGTGAGTGGGACTGGGACTGGGAGTGAGTGAGAGTGAGAGTGGGAGTGGGAGTGAGAGTTGGAGAGAGTGGGAGTGAAAGTGAGTGAGTGAGTGAGTGAGAGTGGGAGTGAAAGTGAGTGAGTGAGGGTGGGAGTGAGAGTGAGTGAAAGTGAGAGTGGGAGAGAGTGGGAGTGGGAGTAGGAGTGGGACTGGGAGTGAGAGTGAGTGAGAGTGAGAGTAGGAGTGGTACTGGGAGTGGGAGTGAGAGTGAGAGTGTGAGTGGGACTGAGAGTGAGAGTGAGTGAGAGTGAGAGTGGGAGAGAGTGGGAGTGGGAGTAGGAGTGGTACTGGGAGTGAGAGTGGGAGTGAGAGTGTGAGTGGGACTGGGAGTGGGAGTGAGAGTGGGACTGGGAGTGAGGGGAAGTGAGTGGGACTGGGAGTGAGGGGAAGTGAGTGGGAGTGAGAGTGGGACTGGGACTGGGAGTGAGGGGAAGTGAGTGGGAGTGAGAGTGGGACTGGGAGTGAGGGGAAGAGAGTGGGAGTGGGACTGGGAGTGAGGGGAAGTGAGTGGGAGTGGGAGTGAGTGGGAGGGAGTGGGAGTGAGTGGGACTGGGAGTGAGGGGAAGTGAGTGGGAGTTGGACTGGGAGTGAGGGGAAGTGAGTGAGAGTGAGAGTGGGACTAGGAGTGAGGGGAAGTGAGTGAGAGTGAGAGTGGGACTGGGAGTGAGGGGAAGTGAGTGGGAGTGGAAGTGAGTGGGAGGGATTGGGAGTGAGTGGGACTGGGAGTGAGGGGAAGTGAGTGGGAGTGGGACTGGGAGTGAGGGGAAGTGAGTGTGAGTGGGACTGGGAGTGGGAGTGGGACTGGGAGTGAGGGGAAGTGAGTGAGAGTGAGTGTGAGTGGGAGTGAGTGGGACTGGGAATGAGGGGAAGTGAGTGGGAGTGGGAGTGGGACTGGGAGTGAGGGGAAGTGAGTGTGAGTGGGACTGGGAGTAGGACTCGGACTGGGAGTGAGGGGAAGTGAGTGGGAGTGAGTGTGAGTGGGAGTGAGTGGGACTGGGAGTGAGGGGAAGTGAGTGGGAGTGGGAGTGGGACTGGGAGTGAGGGGAAGTGAGTGAGAGTGAGAGTGGGACTGGGACTCTCTCTCTCTCTCTCTCTCAGAAGGACCTGGGGGAACCCAAGCATAGAATAAGTCTCTTTCTCTCTCTCTCTCTCTCTCTCTCTCTAGGCCTACATGTCTTTTAGAAATATTAAGCACATATATCAAAATTTACGTCAGGAATTAATGCAGTGTAAGTATGAGTGTGTACGTTTTTGTGTGTGTGTGTGTGTGTGTGTGTGTGTGTGTAGCTCATCAGGGCACACGAGAAACTGTAATACTTTCATTCGCCAAAATTTTACTTAACATAAATTCGGAAAATATTAAAAAAGTATGTCTAAAGTTTTACTTTAGCTACTTTGCAATTACAAATTGTCATCTGAGAGAGAGAGAGAGAGAGAGAGAGAGAGAGAGAGAGAGAGAGAGAGAGAGAGAGAATTCCTAATAATTGTTTTCAAAACCATGACGTAGCCACCCCCTTCGGCCTCTTTCTGAGTCGAAGGAATAGGTAATTGATTGATAGTCTTCTATTGCATCTATGTTATCAATTCAAAGGTTCCTTAAACACGTCTCCGGTAAGGATTAGATATTTAAAAATTTGCATTTTATAATAAAGGGGTAAATAATACAAGTAATATAACAAAATAAGCAATAAATGACACAATATAAACAAAATAGAAATATTGATGTTTCACAAAACTAAGGATTCGAGAGAACGATGAACAGCGGTGCCAAATTTCCTCCTGACACCTTCATTTTCACTTAGGCTAATAACACTGATACTGCATTAGACGTTCCATTTACATTTGGCAACAAGTGAGGCTAACCAAAAAAACTACGCTTTAGCATGAGAGAGAGAGAGAGAGAGAGAGAGAGAGAGAGAGAGAGAGAGAGAGAGTGTGTGTGTATTCATATTTACACTTCACCTCCCGCAATATTTACCCTTCTCGGCGTTTAAAGGTTACTCATGAATGGCACAGGCAACGGACAGTGACAATGTCCTAGAGATTGACCGTATATACATATGTTCAGTGCCCAAGTCCCATCTCCACCCAAGCTAGGATCAGGGAGGGCCAGGCAATGGCTCACGATGATTCCGCATGTAGACCTATAGGTTCCTTCAAGCACCCGATCCTTAGCTCGCAAGGATGGTGGGGTTGCAGACACCGCAAGAAACTATGAAGGTTGATCGAGTCTCGAAGCCTAGTCCGGCAGATTGCCAGGCAGTTAACAAAAATAATAGAGGTGTTGAATTAATTGTCTTTCCTGAAGCGTTTTTAATCGTGACATTCCCAAAGTTGTGATGTGTGAGGGACAGATGCGAAAAGGCTGAATAGTAATTAGGCCTCTGTGAGTGTGCACGAGTCAGGAGGTGAGGCTAGATACTTATTCTCTATCCCTGAGCGAGACTATTTAGTTTGGAGCATGTGCATTGCAAGAGAGAGAGAGAGAGAGAGAGAGAGAGAGAGAGAGAGAGAGAGTTAAGCAAGTCTTGTGCATATCACTTGGTCTAGGCTACATAAGAAATATTTATTTTAATGATGCTGTTCTAAAAATATTTTATTTTCCTTATTTCCTTTCCTCACTGAGCTATTTTCCCTGTTGGGGCCCCTGGGCTTATAGCATCCTACTTTTCCAACTAGGGTTGTAATTTAGCAAGTAATAATAATAATAATAATAATAATAATAATAGAGTAAAGCAAGTGTAGTTGAAATATCGTTTTGAAATTTAACTCTTTTATTTTTACAATTGCGAACTTTAAATGCAAAATAAACCAACATAATTGTGAGAAAAACCTGGTAAATCATTTAAACGATTTACGTTATTACAGGTTGGATGAGAATATAGGCCTAGTGTGGTTGTTTCTTTGAACATTGAAACTTATTTCTTTACTTCTGGTCAAACTCTTCCATTCAATATGACTAAAAAGTCAATTTGATATTTAATATAGATAATAATAGACAAAATCTACTGAAGACAAATAATTACAATAAATATTGTAAAGTATCACTGTCTATATTCAGTTCCATGGAGCAAACTGTTCTCACTCTTATGATGTCACACATTAAGGGTGATCATTTCCGTTGCTTTTTAACGGAGGAATTTTGGCATATTTGAATCATGTATATATATATATATATATATATATATATATATATATATATATATATATATATATATATATATATATATATATATATATATATATATATATATATATAAGAGAGAGAGAGAGAGAGAGAGAGAGAAAGAGAGAGAGAGAGAGAGAGAGTTGATCTAACGAAGTCTCAGGATTTCTCGACTCAAAGTCCAAACGTTCGATTTGATTTAGCATCGGCTTCGTTTTTTAAATTTAGATTTAAATCTGTTAATCATAACTTAATTTGATATGTTTATGCTATATTTTACTGTAGGCCTAAGTTAATTGATTTGCAGATGCCTATTCCATGCCTATAACCGTTAAACGTTTATAGTGATAACTGCTTATGTAGAGTCGAAGTTAGAATTAAAGTCATTCGAACACAACATACGTCTATTTCGCGTTAGGATAAAGTAAACGAATTTGTTACATGAAACTTTTCTTAAAATATTTTATTTTTCCTGTTTCCTTTCCTCACTGGGCTATTTTCCCTGTTGGGGCGGGGGGCTTATAACATCCTGCTTTTACAACTAGGGTTGTAGCTTAGCATTTAGTAATAATAATAATAATAATAATGCACAGGGTCCACATAAGTACCATTTACTATATGAGTGCCGTTTACTGTACGTGGTCCATATAAGTGCCGTTTACTGTACATGGTCCATATAAGTGCCGTTTAATACGAAACTCCTTATTTGAATCAAATCTTTTCCAGAGAATTTCTTTCAAACTTCTATTCATAAACTCCGAGATGATAATCTCAGAAATCATAAGTGGAGAGAGAGAGAGAGAGAGAGAGAGAGAGAGAGAGAGTGTGTGTGTGAAAAGTTTTATCTGAATGAAAGTAATGACAGAATAATAAAATAATTGATGTGATCATTGCAATTCCCGTTACTTATATCCAACAATATTTCGGTTCAAATGAGAATAGTTATATTTAATGATTGATTTTGAATCTTTTGAGTGAATAATTGGTTTTACCATTATATTTTTTCTTCCTTTCTTTCACAAGAAAATACTTATAAATCATCAGGTAACAGAATCGACTAATATGTATTCACATATAGGAAACATTTCAGCATTAGGCCTATAGTGGAGGCTCAGCCTCATGTATGAGACTGTCATGTTTCAAATTTGGCAACATCTTTAATTAACGCCTACATAATATCATGATTCTTAATTAAATTATTTCATGAGAGAGAGAGAGAGAGAGAGAGAGAGAGAGAGAGAGAGAGAGAGAGATTTTCATGCTGGTATAAAGCCATCCAACTTCATTTCTGAAAAGGTCAAACGAAGTCTGCCTCTCTATCATCTCCAAAAGTCTTTCTGTCACCTGCTTTCTCCTGGCCTGGGCTGTTCACGGACACCACGAGGAGTAGGTTGTCTGTATCTGGGCCTTCTGTCTTAAAATCTCCTAAAGATTTGGCTTATTATTGCTAGAAATCTTCCTCTATGGATTTACTGTACCTTCGCAAGTATTTGCTGTATATCTCCGAAGGAGACGAAAATAAATGGAAAAGATTTAACCCAGCGGGAAATGCTGAAAAAACTAGACGTTTTTTTCTCACAATGTTTCGATCAGAACCATAAATGTTCAGTCATAGAACTCGGCGAAACACTCTACATTCTTCAACATACTGTATTTTGGCCTCTAACTCATTCCAAAGGGCGAAGCTATATGAAACTATCGCTCAATTCCGAAGTAAATTATTCCGTCCATTGGGCGAAATAATATAAGAATATCGCTCAACTCAGATGAAGAACATAAGAGAGGCACCCTAGTCCGAGTACTTTTGAAATAACAGTGAATATGGAACCGTAATCATTTGCGACCTTTTCATTTCTCTCTCTCTCTCTCTCTCTCTCTCTCTCTCTCTCTCTCTCTCTCTCTTCAAATACAAAATAAAAACAAGCAAATTGAACTGGATTTATGAATTTAATTATTCAATGGGCTATCTATATATAACAACAACAACAAATGCAGCCGTTTCTAGTCACTAAAAGACAATTGTATCTGACCAGCTGGTCGATGTCATACAAGTATCCTAGACCAGGGTTCGAAACCTGGCCGGTCAGATACTATCGTCTTTGAGTGATTTCGCCTGGGGCTTTGATCCCGAGGTCGTTAAGAGCAACCAGACTTTAATGTATTAATATATATAGCTGATTCGAAATAGGAAAAACATGTTTAGATGTGCAAAATTTACTGATATATATATATATATATATATATATATATATATATATATCAGTGAGGTAATGTTACTAATGTTACTATTCAGGATTGTAATAGCTTATTGGAAACGTCCCTGCCTTGCGATATACTGGACTTGGGTTCGAATCCTGCTCAAGTTTGATTATTTCTTGTAGTGTCTGCAACCTCACCATCCTTGTGAGCAAAGGATGGGGGTGTTTGGGGGAGCCTGTAGGTCTACCAGCTGAGTGACCAGCAGCCATTGCCTGGCCCTCCCTGGTCATAGCTTGGGTGGAGAGGGGTTTGGTCTCTGATCATATGTATATATGGTCAGTTCTAAATTTGAAGGACATTATTACTGTCCCTTGCCTCTGCCATTCATGAAGGGCTATTAAACCTTTAAATATAGCCATGCTGTAGTTATGAACAGGAAAATTATGGCAATTTCAACTTTGACCTGAAACAAGAATATAAAGTTATCAAATCATTTTATGAAACAATTCTCAGAGCTTTATATTGTGTAGCACTAAAGGAATCGTAATACATATCAATGTGTTAACATTGAAAAAGATAAAATTCTCATTTTATATTGACAATACAAATTTTCCGTCAGAATTATCAAATAATTGGTGTATTGTTTCTGCATTTCCCATTTCACATTCATTTAGTTGGTTCCACAAAATGTAAGGAACATTTGTTAATTTATTCATTCTGAGAGAAGAGAGAGAGAGAGAGAGAGAGAGAGAGAGAGAGTTAGAAGCAAGCATCTCTGTAGTGATGTGTTCATCCAAATGTTCTTTTTCTTTAAATAATTGATGTATTTCATTATATTGGAAAGCCTGGAAGTTCGTCTTCATGTGTAGGCCTATATGCTGTGATTTGCCATAACCTGTTTTCTGATGGGAGCTTCAGACTGACAGTAAGTCATAAGGTACATTATTCTATCATTGTTGATGTTTAGCTTCAACAAAACAAACAGCTGATGATGAGATGATTTACATTATTGTATATAATGAGAGAGAGAGAGAGAGAGAGAGAGAGAGAGAGAGAGAGAGAGAGACTCAAAAGTCCTTAATAATATATTCTCTTAGTAATTTCATACCTATATTTCTAAACATAATCTATACTTTCTTTCTTGCACCTAAGCACTTGCTCCCTTGCACCTAAACAATCACTATCGCACCTAAGCAATTGCTCTCTCGCACCTATGCAGTTGCTCTCTCGCAACCAAGTATTTGCTCTCTCGCACCTAAGCACTTTTTCTCTCGCACCTAAGCACTTTTCTCTCGCACCTAAGCAATTTTCACTCGCACCTAAGCACCTTTTCCCCTTGCACCTAAGCACTTGCTCACTCGCACCTAAACACTTTTTCTCTCGCACCTAAACACTTGCTCCCTCGCACCTAAGCACCTTTTCTCTCGCACCTAAGCACTTGATCTCTTGCACCTAAGCATTTGCTTACCTGTACCTAAGCACTCAGCCTCTCATGCCTAAGCACTTTCTCCCTCGTACCTAAACATTCAGCCACTCGCAGCTAAGCACTTTCTCACTCGGGCCTAACCACCTTGCTATTTTGCTCCTAAACATTCAGCCTCTCACGCCTAAGCACTTGGTCACGCGCCCAAGCACGTTCCCTTTCATACTAAAGCATTATAAAGGGATTGATTCAAAGATTTCAAGCAAGTCTTACTGAGAGAGGAGAGAGAGAGAGAGAGAGAGAGAGAGAGAGAGAGAGAGAGAGGAATTCATGAAAGATAAATCTAAGCATTATTATAACAGCATTGGCTGTCATTATTGAATGAATGAATCCAGTGATCTATTCAGTGTTTGGTATTCACCTAATTCATTTTCATTTTAGACATCTGTATTAGAGAAAGGCGAAAAAAGTCATAGGAAACTTCTGTACCCTCTTCATAAGAGACAACTAGACCTAGGCCTAGTCTGGATCCTGAAGGCTGCAGACCGCCAACCCCCCCCCCCCCTCTCTCTCTCTCTCTCTCTCTCTTGGTATGTAGGTAGATATTATTTTTGTCAAACCGATGACTTGAGACAACGAAACCATAAAATGAACGCGAACTAAATGAGTGAGTGAGTGTGTGGTGACTGATCTCTCCTGAATGTAATTAGAGTTTTATCTCGTCTGATTCGTCTTGCAACTCCATCGCACTAAATCCTTTCATCACTTTGATTAATAATAGAAAATAGTCAACTTGATTCCGATGTTCGAAATCTAAACCGGTCTAACTTGAAGGATTTAGGTAGGATTAGGTGCCTTGCCTCAGGATTCCAGAGAGAAGAGAGAGAGTCTTGTAGATAATTTCCAATTATGCCTCATTAATTAATTTTCCTTAAAACAAATCATATCAGAGCACGAGATTTTCAACCAATTTTCCTTTCTAAAAACGTAGGTAGGGTAAAAATCTCCATGATGTAATCTATAAAACTGTATAATGTTTCATATCAAAGTCTCCTTAAACAGACTTAATTCTGATGTTCTCCAAAACATCTTTTTTTTTTTTTTCATAAAGGTCAAAAACGTCTCAAGTGAAGACCTTTCTTCCGGATGACCTTGAGGGAACGACAAATGGAGTAAGTAAAGTACAAGTACTCAAGTCTTGACTGATGTGTCCTCAGCAAGGGTGGGGTGAGGAAAAAGAAACATCTCTCTCTCTCTCTCTCTCTCTCTCTCTCTCTCTCCCTCTCTCTCTCTCTCTCCTCTCTCTCTCTCTCTCCTCTCTCTCTCTCTCTCTCTCTCTCAGCCTACATCTTCT
>NC_090767.1:12271947-12291947 GCF_036898095.1 Palaemon carinicauda
ATGGTATTCAAAATATATTAAGATCCGTAACGGCATTAAAATAGATCTTTCATAAATAAACTATGAACTTATAAACTTAGGTCGGACTGTTCAACATACAAACATTCGCTGCAAGTTTGAACTTTCGAAGTTCCACAGATTCAGCTGCATAGTTACAGAGATCATTTTACTACCATGCAAAATATGGAAGTGTTTTATATTTGGTATCACATTAAAATGTGGCATTTACGGGCTTAACAAATAAGTAAAAATTGACCTCCAAAATTGACACTCCATCAACCGTCATCGGGTCAAATATCGTCCAACCGTTCCATGGAGTCCAATGAGCCGAAGTTAAGCGAGTTATCTCTCCTCCTCCTCACTCACACACATTCAAAACTTAAAGTTGAGGAATGTGATTGATTATGGAATAAGATTTACATACAAGTTTTATCTCTAAAGCTAATTTCATCTTAATTTTGATAGAAAAAGCAACATAAATATAGTATTGGAAACTAGAGAGGCACTCAGTAGTAAGCAATTGTATCTTCGCCACGCCAAGCAGCAGTCTTATTCGCTCTTAAACTCCACAGCCTAATTGTACTTCGATGTATTTTCTTGAAAATCTAATGGATTTGTCCTTGGGTCACATACCCCACAGGTCCACCAAGTTTCGTTTGAATAGCTTCAATAGTTTTGGCATAACGTCATTCACTAACAAATAACAAACTGATAAAATATATAGCATATTCTCACATAGAATATCACATAATCACATTCATTTATTCATATTTTAGATATATATATATATATATATATATATATATGAGAGAGAGAGAGAGAGAGAGAGAGAGAGAGAGAGAGAGAGACAGCAAATACGAATAAATATAATTTAACAATAGAGAAAACGTTGGAGGGACCAAAATTATAGTCTAGGAAATTGGCGGGAAGTTGCATGGCCATCCGTCTGTGGTAACGGTTGATGGCGTTTCAATTTCAGTGGTCAATCTGTACTTATTTGTCGGACGTATGAATGTCCTGTTTTAATGTGATACCAATTGTAAGACATTATATGTTTTGCATAATCTTGGATTCATTATGTATAACTGTAACAGGTTTGAAAAGAGGTACCAAGTGTAGGCCAACGTTTTCGGGGGGTGTGTGTGTGTGTGTGTTTGTGTGTGTGTTTGTAGGCCATTTCGAATTTCTAAGGATGTCCGGCAAATCCTTTTTAGGATTTAAAATTGACATTTTTATTTGTTCAACGTAGATGTATTGATTGATAAGTTTTGGCTATGTGGCCCTGTTCATTACTTCATTACTTAATATAAGTTTGGTGAGATCGGTGTTACTGTATGGACATTAGTCATGGTATGACAATGAAACATTATCCAAGTGATTTAGTAGATTTGAGAACAAAGCCCCTAGAAGGAAATTAGGAGTTGAATGGCAGGACAGGATTAGAAATGAGACTATAAGAGAGATTACTTTCGAGTGCCATATGTTTATGAGATCATTGTGAGGGGTAGATGGAGATGGCTTGGGCATGCTCTTCGCACTCCCCAAGAGAGATTAGTTCACCAAACTTTCAACTGGGTCTCCACAAGGCACTAGAAGAGTTGGAAGATCCAGACCTACATGGCTGAGGGCTTTGAAGCGTTAAGTAGAAGGTGATGAATGGAGGAAGTATTGAATTAAAAGCTCGACATAGAGACTACGGGCGAAATCTAACCGATGCCCTTTGTGTCAACAGGCGTAGGAGATGATGATGATGATGATGATGTTCTATAGTAGCATTCCCGAGTTTTTCTCCCGCACTCTCTTCCACCCTCCTCCTCCTCCATCTTAGATATTTCTACGACGGAGTTTACTATAATTCTCTTACGAATGACAACCTTCTTCTTGTTAGCCTTCTCTTATGCTTAAGCTAACCTCAATCTATCACTATTCCTAAATCTTAAGCTTTTACTTTATAAAACAAATTCGGTCTTTTTCTCATCTGACTTTCGTTACCATCTCTCTCTCTCTCTCTCTCTCTCTCTCTCTCTCTCTCTCTCATGTTTGAGGCAGTTTACGCCCTATTCCTCTGTCTCTGAATCAATCGCTTTTCCTTCCTTCCCACGGTCTCCTACTTTCGATCCCGTTCAAGTGTTCTTCTTAGACCGTTACGCCCTCACACACATTACCGGTGACAGCCAGAGCGACCTGTCAGCATATACGGGTTTCACTTCAAGAAAAAATTTGACCAAGACACCTGCTCTGCATAGGTCACCTGACCTGGTCACCCAACTCCAGGCTTCTTAACTAGGATAAACAGCCTGTTCGCTCAAACTTGCCATCATCCCAAATTACTACCAGAACCGCGTAGGCTCTTTAATTGGAACTTAAGATTCAAAACTAACTCTTTTAATTAAACTCATTGTTAATTGTCCTTTGCATTATATTAATAACCTTTGCCTTATTCAAGCTTTAAATTTATCAGAACCCTTTACCCTTGTTCGATTCCTCTCATTCAAAGTACCTTCGTTGTTTCATTATTACTGTTCGCTTACGGGCTACCAAGCAAGAGCCCGTGTCATGCATAAGGCAAGACAATCTAAAATGAACCAACGAACGAACGAACCTCTTCTGTAGTTAGAAAGATAGATGATTAGAATGTGATATTAAGTAATGAGAAGAAGCAAATGAAAATTAATATCATATTATTAGCATAAGAAAACATCTCGGGAGTTTCAAGATCAAACGAATAGATATTTGAACGAAACCTTCTGGGAAACACCTCATTTAAATATGGCGTTTCATTCTGATTAAATTTTCTCATTTTACTTCGTTTAGGTTTGGAGCAGAGGCCGAATGTAAAGGGCAATTTTACCTCCGTATGTAGAACAATCACGGTGGGTCTCTCTCTCTCTCTCTCTCTCTCTCTCTCTCTCTCTCTCTCTCTCTCTCTCTCTCTCTCTCTCCATTTATTGTTTGTAGACGTATTTATCTTCTGAATACTTTCCGTTTTGTAATAACGTTATTATTCATAACCATTATTTGGTATTTCTTGATAAATATGAACACATTTGGACAACTCAGAGATCGACATGAAGTAAAAATTCTAGAGAGAGAGAGAGAGAGAGAGAGAGAGAGAGAGAGAGTTGAAGAATAGGTGTTGGAGGAAGACTGTGGGGGATCTCGTTTTGAAATTGTCATGTAGATTGTGGGAGTGTTGGGTGTCACCCCTGATTATGATCAACTGAACTAGGTTAGAGCCATTTGTACAAACCTGTTCACACACACACACACACATACAAATTTCAGGTTCAAACAAGGTGTTGAACCCATTTCATTCATATGTGAGACTCATTATTCCTCTTAACTAAAAAATGTTAAGTATATGTGTTACACCTATTCAAGTACACTGACTAGATACATCAAAGGATATCCAGTTCCTTGTGATGCGCAGTGCCTATCTAACTAATATCCTACGCCTATCGACGCAAAGGGCCTCGGTTGGATTTCGCCAGCCGTCTCTGTCTTGAGCTTTTAAATCAATGCTTACCCGTTCCTCATCTTCTTCATGCTTAATAGTCCTCAGTCATGTAGGCCTGGGTCTTCCAACTCTTCTAGTGCTTTGTGGAACCCAGCTGAACGTATGGTGATTAGTTCACTATATGGCTGAGGACAATGAAGCTTGAAACGAGAAGTAGGAGACAATGAATGGAGAAGTATTGATTCGAAATATCAACATAGAGACCACTGCCAAAACATAACCGAGGCCCTTTGCGTCAATAGGCCTAGGAGGAGATGATGATGGTGATGGTTATTATTGATATAAATGAAAAGATCTCAAATGATTATGGTTCAAGTTTTTTAATATCTCAGATTAACCTGTTATTCCCGAAGCACTCAAATTGGGAGACCCTTTACGATCTTCCTCTAAGTTGAACGATATTTTCATAATATTTCGCCCAATGAAAATAGGATTTTTTCTCTGAAATGAGCGATAGTTTCATATTGCTTCGCCCTTTTGAAAGTTTCAAAGAGTTGGAGGTTCTGGGAAAGATTTTGGCACCAAATTGCAGGATTTAAAAATTGTTTGTTAGTGATATATATATATATATATATATATATATATATATATATATATATATATATATATATATATGTGTGTGTGTGTGTGTGTGTGTGTGTATTTAGATTTAATTCTGCTAATCATAATTTTATTTGAGAAATTTATACTTTGTTTTAGTGTAGGCCTAAGTGACGTGATTTACAGATGCCTATTCTATTCTTAAAACCGTAAAACCTTTACAATGATAACTGCTTATGCGAAGTCGAAGTTAGAATTAAAAACATTCGAACACCAAATACGTCTGTCTTGCGATTAGGATAAAGTGAATGAATTTGATACGTAAAACTAGGTTTACGCCATTGTTTTCTATGTAGGTTTTGTCTATTGTTTGAATAATTTTGGCTTAATTACCTGAGAAAATAATTATTTTGTCTTGCAGTTAGTCTAGTGAAATGGGATAGGAGAGAGACAGGGCTGTTGGGATGGGATAGTAGTAACATCTAGGGTCCGTTGCAAGGAGCATCTTGGTATGGTAAATGTGTGTGTGTGCGTGCGTGTGTTTGTGCAACCATAATCTCATTCTTGATCCTTCTGTGACTGGTCTTCAAATCTAATCAAAATCTTCTATTCAAAATCTTACTATAAACCTTCCATGGTATACTTACAGTCCCCTGTGTGTATCAACTTTATATAACGGAACAAATGTTATTCGCAGCTATTCCCTTACAACCGTTTCCCCATCCAAACAAACCTTATTATGTTAGTCGCTCAATCACATTGCAATCATGTCAATTTCTGGTGTCTTTCCTTTCTTCAACCTCTTAATTGTTTTATTTTTGTTTTTACATCTTTAATTTCCACAAGAATTCCTAGGCTCACTCTATTTGAGTCTCCGTCACTGAGATTCTCTTTTCTTACATACTGCCCTCAATAAATTTTCAGAATACTAATTCCATCGACTACATTCACGTTGAATAGCATCTCTCCATACACATACTTTTATTTAGAATTAATGTATGTCATCAAATTCAGGCTCTCTAATGCCTGGAGTGTGTCAGTGAACCTTTGAGCTTGATAATATGTACATTAATTTTTCTGTATTGAAGGCAACTTTTCATTCCCTTGGAATCCATATGCACCATTCCCCATCTGTTATTGTTATTGAACATTATTTGTCTGTTCATTTAATCTTGTTAACCCTTTGATTTTGTCTTATATCTTGCAACTGCATTTCATATAATACCATTTTCCAATTCATTATGTCTCCTAATTTTACCCCTGATTTTTATTTTCTTCAATAACCCCTATTATTCCTACAAACATTTCTTTCTGCGAATGTGACCTCATAATGGAATTTTAAAACTCTTTTACCACCCCCAGGATATTTATTAATATATAATATTTCCTGTTTAGAATTGAATTGATTTGATTTTGAGCAGCCATCTGAAGCTTAGGTATTAGAACCAAACAACCTGAAAGTGCCGTCTTAAAAGGGTTCACAAATCATTCTTTGGCAAAATCCATTGTCAAGATTAGTTGTAGGATTCATTGGTCAAAAGTTGGTCCTTAATGACTTCACCATGCTAAGTAATCTGGAAATAATTATAATTATACATAAAATATTAATTACCTGTTCATCATTGACCGTTTATCTTATTTTTTTTTTTTCAAATCTGACTTAAATGAGGCCATTAATAAGGCCACCTCATATGGATCCCATGTTCTGTATAAATACGATGTATCTGTTTTGCTTCTTTGGGAATTGGGTCCACATCAATGAGACACAAGTCATTGCTCCAGCCAAGTTTTTCATTTTTCATTTCATGCGTATCACGTGTTCACACGTAATTTTACACACATGCGCATGCGCGCGCACACACACACACACACACACACACACACACACACACACACATATATATATATATATATATATATATATATATATATATATATATATATATATATATATATATGCTTGTATCCTCACCCTTAGTAAGCGTTGCCAAAAATAAATCCATGTCATTAGATTACCTTCAGGATCATTCCTTCAAGACATTGTTAGATTATTTTTTCTGGAAATTTAGATTTGGTTCAAATTATTTTATGTTGAGCAGGTTGAGTTAATGTCGTTTCATAGATGCTAACCTGACTAAAGATACTTGATCAAAAGGTATAAGAATACAGTGGGTGAAGGACAGATGGAGCAATACAAATAAAGCTGTAGTAGAAATGATGAACGTTCCCATTTCCTAAGACTCTCCAACTCTTCATTGGAACCTCCTATGACTTTACGTGTCAAACTTCTTGAGTGTGTAAATAGGGTCATCCAAGTACTCACAAAACCTAACTTTTCTTGGTTGATTTCAGCGATTGGATTTGAGTGTCGAGTTACTCTGTGTCATTGTTGTCATGCACATATTTTCCTTGGTATTAATTTGATTTATTTTTCATTATTACATGTCTTTACTATTTTATTAGTCACGACTCAATTTATTTCTTTGTGCTGGGCTACCTACCTTCCTTATTGAGCCACATGGCCAAGTATCACTCTGCTTTTCATCTGGAGTTGCATCTTGACTTACAATGATAATACGCAATGCGAATCAGCTTTTTTAATTACGATCCTCTTCAACCAAAAAATTGTACTCACATGATGTCCAAAATTATATTTAGTGTTTGCGTGATCCCGCCCATGTTAGGCGCTTGAGAAGCATATAACCATTTGAAAGAAATTGAGTTAGAATTCAACGGGTAGTACACATAAGGAAATGATGACAAATGCGGGCGCATTTGTAACGTAGGGAAATTGATGGCATTGAGAAGAACAACTAAAAAAGCAAATGGGTGTGTTCATGTGGCTTTCTTTTTAACGGGTTTGACAGAATAGAGACAATTTATTTTTTGATTAAATGAAAAAAATAAAGTTGGGAAGGAAGACA
Source organism: Palaemon carinicauda (assembly GCF_036898095.1). Classification (NCBI taxonomy): domain Eukaryota; kingdom Metazoa; phylum Arthropoda; class Malacostraca; order Decapoda; family Palaemonidae; genus Palaemon; species Palaemon carinicauda. Next base: position 12,278,929 of record NC_090767.1, read on the forward strand.
AAAAGAGAAAACTAAATGCAGTTCAGTTGCAAATTAAAGATATCGATTAGAAGTTAGTTATAATGAGATCGGAGCACAGGACAGGCCACACACAGGCATCGCTCCCTTTTGTTGTTGGGGACACTTTTATCATAGAAATAAATTAGGGAAATTTCCAGTTGTGGCTTACATACATCATTAACTATATGTAGCATACCGCCAGTTAGATAAAAACTTATTGTAATAGAAAATAAACATTAGAAAAAATAAGGCACGCTGTTTGCTGGCATTTTCGTTTTCAATTTAATTTTTATGCAATACAACTATAATTTTTACAAATTGTTATTTAAAAAAAGAAATAATCAAAAGATTATATTGGGAGAAGTGTTTCACTAAACACGCGATGTTCGATTACTTAATAGTATAAATTGTATTAGGCTATTTAAAAATAGATTAATGTCGTCATTTTATAAAAAAAGAAAAAAAAACCATAGACTATATTTCATTTCCTATATTTTCTATGGAACTGATATGATAGGATTTAACTGATTTAATGTTGTGTTATTTTACTCAAAGAATAGATGAGAGCAAGATTGCTACCAAATTTCCATATTAAATAAGATTAAATTGTAAAGAAATCTTTACCGCTGAAGAGTGACATTAATAACCGACCCCCTGTAGGTCTGTGAAGAGGGTCTGGTCGGCAGCCTACATCGTGGCCATAATTAATGATCTGCCAATAGGCTGGGCCCCCACACTTTTATAGGTCGTTGATGAAGAGGTGTCTAGAGAGTGGAGGCTGCTGGAGAGCTGATAGTGTCTTGTGTCCTGAATTTATAAAGGAGCTATATAATGGTTATCGCCAGGAATAAAACTCCCATTTACTAGAGGATCGAAGTTTGTTAATGAACTGTCAATTCGCTTGAGTGTTGATTTTTATGGGTCATTGATGAATAGGTGATCATTTTGCGGGACAGACGGGGAGAGGGCCAGGATACGATAGGGAACCTAGAGTGCCATAATTTCGCTTTTAAGTATTTAATTAACTTTTAAACATTCTTCTAGAGGGACGATTATGGTACCATCGTCGGAGGTTGGCCGGTGAAGTGTCTTCTGGACGTCTTTGAGAGTTCTTAACGGCCCTCTTTAGAGTGAAATTGCTACTGTCAGCCCATGGATAATTACTGCCAGTATCAAAGGCACCTCCGATAAGATATTCTGTTGTACACAGAGTTCCTCTCGCGAGTAGCAACTCCGTAAATGGCATGTTGTTGGGAGTATTTCTCGCACGTGTTGTGCTTTGCTATGCCTTCCGGGACGCAAAGCGACAAAGAACGAAGCTGTCTTTAAGCTCTCACCATCATCGTGATCTTCACCGCACACCATTATCATCATGACGGTAGATGATGATGTACTGATTGTGCATAGCTGGTGGGCTGTAAGATGAGAGTGGGTAAATGGCTCCCAGGGTTCAAGTTCCCAGGTAGGTCGATGAAAGTCGAAGGAGCATCCCACATATTGGATTGTGGTAACAGCAGGTAGGTCTTTCCATCGCGGTGGTCTTTGATCAAGGAGTAACTGGCTACCTGTAAGATGGGCGTCAGGGAACCCCCGGGTGGACCTAATCCTCGATATGAAACCCGCAGCTCTTGCATCAATAGTTCCCGACCTTCATGTGTTTTTAGACAAAGTATATCAATGGGTTGTTATAGCTACCCAGAAGTTTTTTGATATTGGAAATGGTAAAGGATTCTTTTTTTTTTCAGCGGGACATTTTAAGGACAATTGAATATGGCAAGACTGGGAGCAAGTGACTGGTATTTACAGTGTGAAAGGGTACAGAGGAGTAACCCACTCATTGTTTTATTACCCTACCTACAGTCCTACATCATCCCTAGATTACAACCAGAGATTTATGACTTATCCCGGTTATTTATTTATATTTAGGCCTCAGCCTGTGAAGGTTACTACTAATGATTATTTTCGGTCCGAATCTGTTTTCCTGTTATACAGTTATTATGAAATGATATTGAGTAACCTGGCCATTTTTCTGTTTTTTATTGGGCAATATATGATTATGTATATTGTTGCTTAGCGTTAGTTTATTTTCGGTGTTTCTAGTACTAATGGCTTAGTAAGAACATTGTTAAGATTCACAACTCTAGAACTACAATTTGGATTCATTTGAAATATTCCCAGAGTATGTCGTAGAGGTTAAACATTTACATTCTAGACTTATTGGAGATGCATATTTTATTCAGAATTTTAAACAATAAAACTTTATCATAAGATGATAGGATTTTGATCCATTTTTTTTTTATTCTTTCATAAAAGCTTTTTTTTTTTGTAGTTAGATTTTGTCTGTTGCATTCTTGTTCTTGGAATCTTAAGTTATACCAAATTTAGTTAACTACTTTATTGCTATGGATTTTGAATATTTCCACTTTATCTTGGTAAGTCCCTCTATAAGTTGTACAATTGAGAATTTGTCTCTTTCGACTTTTGAAATAATACCTTAAACTTATATTTCTTTCATATTTACTTGGAATTTTTTTTTTCCCCGTAAAAATACTTTCATGTTCCTTGATGTAAGGTAGGTAGGATGTGAGTTAACGACTTGAAATGTCTTTTCAGAGACTGAAAAATAGCTGTTAATATGTATTAACAGCCAAATTCCTTTCACAAACAGGAACATTATGTGTAAGTTGGTTTTATTAGGTCTGACGAACCGCTTTATTCGTGTAATTAACCTTATTATGAGATATGATGATGTCCGTCATTTTGATATTTCCGGTTATGTTATTGGCCTTTGTTACGGCCCTCCTGAGTGCTTGAGTTTCCACTTAACATTATCCATCTCTCTCTCTCTCTCTCTCTCTCTCTCTCTCTCTCTCTCTCTCTCTCTCTCTCTCTAAAAGGTTGTAATCTTATGTTTTATTGGGTTGTTCAAAATACAGTAAATAGAAAAAAATGTCTGTTTAGTTAGTAGGTTGAAAAAAATCGAGCAACTTTTATGTCTTTGTCTTTATCCAGATTTTACATTTTGCTAATATAAATCTTGAAATAACTAAATGCAAATAGTCGTTATTATCCTATAAGCATAAAGTTCCAACTATTTGTATTTATTCGAGGACAAATAATACGTAATGAAAACTTTAAGTAATTAATGAGTTCTATAGTCGATGCATGCAACAGTGCTTCTTATTGCCTGTGATCGTTTAGTTTTACACTTCAATGAAATAGGTGGAAATTCTTATCTCGAGAAATGACAGCAACACCTGGGAATTAGAGAAAGGGAAAATGAATATGGGGTTAAATAATAGATTTGAGTTTAGGAGGTATGAAGTAGGTTACAAAAAAGTAGTGCGTTCAGTTACACGTCTTCATAGAATATAAGAGCAAATAGAATGATAACGTACATTTGTATAACTAATTTTGTGGTGTTTTTGGCTGGCTATTTGGCAGGTTTTATATTTACTAGATTTAAAAGTCTTTCTTTTTTCAAAGAAGTGAAAACTTGTGCGAAAACTTGAACCACACTGAATAACTATTTGAACTTTAGATATTATTACTTTTCGTGACTAGCATCTGGGTATAGATCGTATAGTCATTGGTCAGTTAATATAACTGTTCCGTTATAAGGACTGCTTATAGCTTAGTAACAGACTGACTGGCGCAGTTCGACTGAAATTGTTCCTCATTCCTTTCTAATTGTATGCATACAGCTGAATGTCCATTTCCTTTGATAGCAGCAGCATTCTTCACTATTATACTATTATTATCTTTAGGTTTCGATTAATTTTATCCACTTTCAGCGTATATCCATTCCTGAAGTTTTTGATATGGAAGTAATATTTGTTATAGTTTTTGTATGGAAATCTCTGCCGTTTACCTCTATCCAATTATGGGTTCCTTCTTATAATGGTAACTTCATGGCGCTATGTGCTGCCCGTGGGAGAATCATTGTGTCTCTTAGTGAAAGGAGGAGAGCCATTTTGAAAGTAGAAATGATTTAGTTAAAGCAAGTGTTATGTGTATTTGTATGTTACTGAATTAAACGCTATTTATTTTTGGGACGATGGTTTCAGAGGCAATTGATTTTCTAGTATGATACAAGTAATAGAGTTGTTTTTTCGTGAGTTAAGTAGATTATTTCCTGTGGATACTATGGAAAGTTCATAGATATTAAGGGATAATCTTTGATTGAAATTAGAATAATTTGATTCTTTCTTTTATTCTGGGTGTGTAGTTTTTCCTTAGGTGTAGTAAAGATTGGAAAAAAAATAATGTAAGAAAAGTGTTTCTTTCCTTAACAGGTATGTTCATTCATTTTATCCTCATGGGGAAATCAAAAGTTGCCTTCATAGATGTCTGAATTCCAGATCCCTGGTTTTTCTGTGAAAGGTTCCCTGGTGGGGTTCTTGAGCCTTAAACACCTGACCCTGAGAATATGATTCCATGCAATTTCAAAACATTATGCGCAGACGATGGCTATTCGAAGAATTTATATGATCATTTTGCGTTCATTTGTTTGTGTATCTCTTTTTCCTTTTACTGCGTACCCGTTTGGTTTTGCTTCGAACTTTTCCAAGGACTATTTCTGTAGCCACATAGTCATCGCTTTTTTGTTTTTATTGCATAGTAATGTTAATTTATGTTGAATGTGCATGCCTCCTATTATGATGAGCTTGAATATTAGACAGGATATCCCCTCGGTCGTTAATGAGGGGGCGTCGGGTGCGGGATCCTGCAAGAGAAGGAAGTTGGAATTGGATCTTGAAGGTTTATAAGAGATCAAGCTTCATTGAAATGCCTTCTCGGTGAACGCACAGATCCTAACCTCGGGCAGCGGTCTCGTTCGAAATCATTGGTGGTAAGATTTTTGGAAAGATTTACTATCTGTCTGGTCATTACTTTCCGATAAGGTCTGATTTCATATGTCGAAGACGCAACGTGTTCTCCGATGCGAGAAAGAAGAAAGAAACCTGTTTGAAACTGTAGGAACCTTTTTTGTACCACGTCCTGAATTAATAGAATGGATTATAGATTCCTTTCTTGACAATATCCTTGTACATTATAATTTCATGAAGGCCATAACGTTCAAGCGACCTCTCACGAGTATAATGTCCCACAATATTTCCTTATCATGTCGTGAATGCCACATCATTTGTTTTGAAAATCGAATTCCTCAGGATTAAATGAATAGTCATTCATCCGTGGTGCTTATATTTTCTTTCAATCAAAGCAAACTTGTTTATAATGTTCTCTGGCAGTGATGATACATCAAGTATAAATGAAAGCAAAAAAGAAGCAAGTGTGTCTGGATGGATTGATTGTGAATTAAGCGAACGAGGCAGACAGAAGCCTTTTCTATCTAGAGTAGGCTTCTGTGGCGCTGCTTCGTGGCTAGCGGGACTTGAAGTGTAAAAAGGCGCCATTAAGAATATTGAGAGCCGTGTTCTTTTGGCTTCAGGTAAGGTGGACGTTTTTAATATTTTAAAAGGCGAGTTTATCATTATTCAATTGTGTCACATAACGTTATGGTTATCAGAGGTAATCATTTCATATTTGTGTTTTGCTTTTTATTATAGAAACCACAGTTCTTGTTGGCTGCTGCACACCACCATTTTGTGCGTGTACACACACACACACACACACACACATATATATATATATATATATATATATATATATATATATATATATATATATATATACATATATATATATATATATATATATATATATATATATATATATATATATATATATATATGTGTGTGTGTGTGTGTGTGTTTGTGTGCATGTATGTATGTATTTGTGTTTGTGTGTATGTTTCGGAGAATGATCAAGAGAACTGTAAGATCTGACTGACCATTCAAGTTACGTAGCTTTAGCTTTATAGTTATTATAAAAGTTAAAGTAGCAACACTAAAGAAAACGTAAGAAATGGGGGAATAAGTGGACCCACAGAAAGAAAGAAAATGACCCAAGGAACAATTCTGTACTTAGCAAACGAATGAATAAATTTTCAATACCGAAACCAATGACAATATGAAATGAACCTTCCTTTTGGTTTGTAATAATTGCAATAGTTATTCCCTTTTCACTTTCTGATGGAAAAAGTGTTAATATGAAGCTCGAAATAATATCTTTTATATAATTTCCATTTTATGTTTTATATTTATTTATTTTAATGAAATAGATTGTCTTATTTCTCCCATAATAACATATCAACAATAGTTTTTCTTCGCATAACGATTTAGAAATACGCTCTATTGAGCTTCTCATGCTAAGTTGAAGAACATTTTCATTTTTGATGCTGGTTAATATGTATATGAATGCATAGTTCAAAGAAATCGCTCATGGCGAGAGTCGTACCTTTATATTCATTAAATGATTTATATTCACTTGTAACTTTATCTTGTTGCTGAACTTTGGCAGGGAATGAGGGTTGTTTCTAATGAAATAGAGAGGGGTGTTAGAATAATCTCCGTACACAACTAAGGTTAATTTTGGGTCGGTGAGGATTGTACACTCAGTAAATTAATATTTTTAGTTTCTGGTTCTATTCCTTAGCGAAGGGTATCACGCTGAGTTTGTTATGAATAGGTTATCGTGTTCGTAGGCTGTAATTCCCTTTCTAGCAATATACGAGGCGTTATTAGTAGATGAGAGTTTCATTGGTTACATCTGAAAAGATAAGTTACAATATAATAAGCAATTACTACACTCCATCATCCAGCAGGTGGGCAGTATTAAGACGCCCTAAATGAGTGTATAATTATCCTGCTAAATTAGGTAATTAATTCCCCAAGAGTGTAAACAGACAAGTATTATTGTGTAGTGAATCACGCGCTCTCAGGTTCCTGTCGACTTCTGGCACAGCAATTAAAATTTAATGCTTTGGCCAGGAGCTCAGCGGGGGCCTCCAAACCTCAGTGTAATAATAGACCTCACAGCTACTGTGATCTCACAGCAGCCACAGGTGTTTTTGAACACCTAACGCTCGCTCGCACTCAAAGGAAATCAGTCACTTACATGCATAGTTGTATACGCATGTAGGTATTTCTGAGATGTTGATTAGTTCCCATTTAAATTACTTTGTGGAATAATTTGGACGATTTTCCTGAATTTTAGGTTCCTCGGACTTCCTCCTTACCGTGAAAAATGGGATGTCATTTCATACTCAGGAAGTGATTTAATCTTGCTTATTCACCCAGTTTATTATTGAGGCAGTTTTTACCACATGCAAATGAAAGGTTGACTGTGGTGTAAATGAAATGCCAAATATCACTTGCAGGCCAGAGTATTTTGTATTTTCTTCCCCTTCGTCAACTATTACAAGGAATGATAGGTTCAGAAACTGAAGAAATTGAAGGTCATAGGTATTTTTTATCAAGTTACACTTTTCACCTTTTTTTGGTTGTGATAGATTTATCATGTGTGCGCGTACACTTGGAGTAGAGTTTGCTGCCTGTAGTAGATTAATATGCAGCCTTAGCCTTCAAAGAGATCATTTTTAGTTCATCCTTCAATTCCACATGCTGCAGTTCCGGGATATGAAGGATCAATGAAGTGACTTATTTGACTTGCGTTAATCATTTCCGCTAAATATTCTCTTATTCTGTATTTGGATGATGTCTGTAGATTCAGTGTTTGTGTGTGTATAGGTGTGGGTTAGGCGACGGGGTTCTTTTTCATTGTAACCTAACGGAAATTGATTTCGCAATCATTATAAAAAGATAAATGATGGACCAACTCACGGAAGCAGTATACAGTTCATGAATTTTTTGGAAATTTCGTAGCTAAAGATAGATCTGCCGCCCCCCCCCCTTTTTTTTTTTTTATTGCATTTGTGCAGTTGTGCGCCCATTGCGTTTCTTCAGTTAAGGAAGTTCGAGTTTTCTTATTATCATTTCATGAATTGTGGTTTGTTTATTTAACTTGCATGCGTTTTGCTTTTTCCTTATTTGGATTTTAATTTGCCTTTACTTTTTATACTTCACTGTCTTGCTATAATTCTTCTTTTTTCATGACTGCTGACTTTTTGCGGTGTTTTATTCGTTTATCGTGTTTTACCTTATTTACTTGTTTCATAGTAAACGTCAACTTTACATTAATTTAAGTACGTTTTACTATTATAAGCGCTGATATTCGCTTTCCACATCTTAGCTTGTCGTTCAGTAGTTTTGTATAGCTATTGCTATAATCTTGTCTCCGTTTAAGGTTAACTGTACTCCTTAATTCTAAATATACGGTACAGTATTTTGCAGCTCAATCTCATAAGTGTTTAATGTTCAATTTAAATTCACATGTAGGCCTACAAGTTAAAGGATGACCTGCAGTGACAATATAACGATGTTTCTGACAGTTGCTCCATGAAGTGTAAAAACTTTCAAATAATTGCTTTGTAAAGTGAAAAGTAAACTTAGCTTTGAAAGACGACAAATAGTCAAATTACGGCTTTTGTCACCTTTTAAATATCATTTTGATTGGTTTTATTCAAAATTTGGTTTGCATATTTATCTGCTTGTTCCTTCCGACCAGATGAATATGTTATTGTAATACCCGTATCCTATATTCCCACACACACACACACACACACACACACACACACACACACATATATATATACAGTATATATATATATATATATATATATATATATATATATATATATATATATATATATATAGTATATAAATACCATATGTATACAGGCGTATATATTTATAGTGTATATTATATAATTTATATATATATATATATATATATATATATATATATATATATATATATATATATATATATATATATATATATACTGTTTTTCACTTAGGACCAGATGATATGTTTCTTTGATACTCGTACCCTCTTCTTCTAAGATTTCCGCTCACTTGTTAGATTTGCTTATCACTGCAAGTTTTGAATCTAGTTGTGGAACATATTGTACCGTATAAAAAATCCCGTTTGCTCCAAGAGGTCTCTAACTACAAAAATTCATAGTTGTTGATCACGCCTGGATGGCTGAATGGCTAAGCTAAATAGTCACAGTCACGTATCAACCTCCAAAAACTTAGGCTGAAATCTTGGCAAGAGTACAGAAACTTGTCATCGTCAATTACCTTTATTTTTAGGGTTATGTGGTTTCAATGTTAAGGAGTATCTGCTACTCGGTTCATGAAAGTATTAAAAGGACACTTGTAAATTTGAACAAGGTTAATGAGAGAAAATGAAAAGAATGTGAATGGACTTATGATTGTTGATGTGGATGGTGGACAAGTAATATCATAAGTATTTGGCTAGTGAACAAAAAGGGAGGATGACAGATTGAAATAAAAGTTGAATCACAGAGTATGCAAAGCAAGAGAGGTTGCAGGTTGTGCCAAAATATTTGGAGTATGTTTATTTAACATTATGTAATAAATAGAATTGTAGATATGGAATGTAAATGAATGAAAAAGATTGATGCTGTTGAGATGAAGGGTCTGCGTCTTACCTGAATATGGTAAGAAATATGGAGATACATACAGTAGATATGACAAAAAAGAGTTAGATTTACAAAAGGATTTGTCAAAATATTTTCAGGTGGTTTGGTCATGTAGATTGAAAGGGAACATAGGTTAGTTGGAGTGTATAACTCAAAAGTGCAATGATGTTGGAGAGGAGAGCCTAGATTTAGTGTTGGATGATTGAGTGGTTTGAAAGACGTATTGGAAAGGAAGAGCCTTCATATCCAGGAAGGGAAAGTGCCTGCAAAATGGATGAATGACTCAGTAGGTTTAAAGGCCACTCAAAAATGGCAGAGGCAAGGGATAGTGTGTGTGCCCTAGCTAGCAGGATCAACGCCCATGCCCTCCCCTCCGCCCTAGCTAGGAACAGGGAAGGCCAGACAATGAAATGCTGATAACTTAGCAGGTAATCCTATAGGCTCACCCCCCAAATGCCCCATCCTTATCTCAGAAGGAAGGTTAGGTTGCAGACACTACTAGAAACCACCGATTTTGACCGCGACCCGAACACCAGTCCGGCAATTGCAAGACAGGGACGTTTTTAATAGGCCACCAATATGGTTTAAATGCACTGCCAATAATCCTTCGCATAGTAGCATGAAGCGACTAACGTTGTTTTTACTACATAGGGGTTCATACATGATGTACTATTTTTAATGATGACTGTAGCAGTGACTTATTTCGTTTTCTCTCTGGAACCATCCCTTGTCAGATGAATTGCCAAGAAATAGATGTACGCCTACACACACACACACAAACACACACACACACACACACACACACTTTTATATATATATATATATATATATATATATATATATATATATATATATATATATATATATATATATATATATATATATACATACACAGTATATACATTTTGTGCATTTCATTCATAACCCAAAAGTCTAAAAAAGAATAAGATACAGGATTGGAAAAGGGATGAACATTTTAGTTATTATCAGTAAATTTGAAATTCACAACTTGGTAATTTACTAAGGAATGAAATTGATCAATTTTAAACCTTTGATAACGACCATTCAAACTAAATATGATTGAATGAATCCCTTAGTGTATTATCAAGCAGAGAAACCGAAGTTATAGACAAACCAAGATAATGTAGCTGTAGCTCAGCCAAAGGTTTGACAACATCAGCAATATGGTTACTGCCCCACAAATTGTATCTGAATGTAACACCTGAAATAGTTCAGCTAATAGATCCTTGGATCCGCCAAATAGTTGAGCCAATATAAACTGGAAGGGGGCTTGGGTGCGGAATCAAAATGCACCTAACCTTAAGACATAGAATATATAGTGTAAACTTATATTTTGCATTAATCAGTTCATTATTTGTTGAGCTTTACTTTGTTTTGATTCATTTTGGTTCGACTTTTATAATCTTGAACCTCCAAGTATTGCAGTTCAATAATAAGACTGAAAGAAATGCATTAAAAACTTAAGAGACAAATACTCCATTCAGATTTTCAGTCTCTTGATGACCTAGAGAAAAAGTAGATATCGCTACAGGATTTATTAACCTAGTGAAAAAAAAATGGGCCTACACACATTATACTGTGTGTATATATAGATGCAGTATATATATATATATATATATATATATATATATATATATATATATATATATATATATAACAAAACTAACCAATACAACCATTTCTAGGAGAAAGGGCTCAGGCATGTCCTTATTCGTGTCTGGGGTAGGGCTATTCCATCACCATGCTGGCCGCTGCGGATAACTGATGGTTTGAGACTTTAGGATGATTGCTCACAGCAGACCAACCTAGTATGCATTGGCCTGACTAGTGCAACTATGCTGATCATGGCGATACACAAACCCTTTTCACCACGCAAAGGTGTCCCCACCCAGAAAGGGATATATATATATATATAAAATATATATATATATATATATATATATATATATATATATACTCGTATATATATATATATATATATATATATATATATATATATATATGTGTGTGTATGTGTGTGTAAACCTTTACAGAAATTTCTCGGAGACAAGGCACTCTGGCAAGATGCCTTCCTACACGGTGGGACAACAGCGACGTCTACGTCTTCCCACCTTCCCACCGTTCTGTCTGTTGAGAAGGGGGCTCAACAAGACCAGACTATCGGTCAACCTGTCGATGACTCTGATAGCTCCGCTGCGGCATCATGCAGAGTGGTTCCCGGAACTTCTACATCTCCTGACGGAACTGCTGAGAGAGCTTCCCCCATGACACGAGCTACTCAAACAACCACACTGCAACGTCTACCACAAGCCGTAGCATCGCTTCGGCTTCACGCCTGGAAACCATCCAGCATCTCCTCACAGAAAGAGGCGTCCGCAACAAGTTGCGGAGCAGATGTCTCGACACCTGCGAAAGTCATCCGCAGGGGTCCACCAGGCGAAGTGAAGAGTCTTCTGTGGTTGGTGTCGTGGGAGAGGTACATCTCCCCTTTATGCCACTATTCCAGCAATAGCGGAGTTATTGTATATCGGCGGGAGGAAATGCGCTTTTCGCTCAGCCTTAAGCCTGGCCTTCAGGCTGAAAGGAATAGACATTTCCTCCTCGCTGGAACTTTCCTTACTTATACGAAACTACGAACTTACCTGCCCCCAGTCGGAAGTGAGAATGAATTTTTCAAGAAGAATGGCAGGTAATAGTAAAGATACACCGACTTGAACCTAGCTACCTGCAATTTCTAGAATCGGTATAAGGTCTTGCTTGTTCATCAAGAAATTAGAAAGGTTTAAGGGTTTTGTTCTGTACTTCAGTTTATATCTGCCTATCACTTATTCATTATTTATTACTTGTAACATTTATGACATTTAATCCTATTTGTTGTACTTGGTGGGTTTCAATTTAAATAGAAACAAAATTCTACGCGAGGGAAAAAATCTGTGTATCTTGAAATATACGCATTACTCTTCATTCTTTGAATGAACCTTCTGTTCAAGGGGACTTGCGTAACACTTTTGATAATATTAAGATCAAATACAATTTCAGTTATGCTTTGAATAATCTTTTAAACCTCAATGCAAGTCATATGGTCGTATTTCAATGTTTTCTCCTGCTGGAATTCAAAACCCTTTTCGTTGAAGTCATTAAAAATGAAGAAGAAAGTAAGCACTTTCTTGACCAAATGAATGTATGACCAAACCCTTTTTGCATTTTTTTCTGTCTCGGTCTCTAGAATGAGATCTTTCGTAGGATAGCCAGCCTACCCCCAACTTCGGTTTGATCGGGGACCATCAGACATCTTTCATTTGGCCCCGTTATTGTTTAAAGAGGACTCGGTGCTCATGATACTCTGTTTGACGTGGAGTGTCGTGTTCCTTCTCTTGACTTTTAGTGTATCACTGACGTGAGAGCCAAGGTTCCTGATCTGTTGGGGAAGAGTTATTTTTTTCCATTATTTTATTTCTTCATGGTTGTTGAATCCATGGGAAAGTGTGATATGTAGAAAATTAATTCATGGACAAAATAGTAATAC
>NC_090767.1:12316411-12318911 GCF_036898095.1 Palaemon carinicauda
GCTAAGCTACTACCCTAGTTGGAAAAACAGGATGCTATAAGCCCAGGGGCTCCAACAGGGAAAATAGACCAGTGAGGAAAGGAAACAGGGAAAAATAAAATATTAAAAACAGTAACATCAAAATAAATATCTATACAAACTATAAAGACTTTAAAAAAAGACAAGAGGTAGAGAAAGAAGATAGAATATTGCGCACGAGTGTACCCTCAAGCGAGAGAACTCTTACCCTAGATAGTGGAAGACCATGGTACAGATGAGGCTATGGCACTACCCAAGACTAGAGAACAATGGTTTGATTTTGGAGTGTCCTTCTCCTAGAAGAGCTGTTTACCATAGCATCCTGCTTTTCCAACCAGGGTTGTAGCTTCACAATAATAACAATAATAATAACCTATTCTCTTCTTATAACAGCCTTTACCAATGTAATGAAAATGACAAAATTTCAAACAAAATATAGAAAAATTATCCGCCCAACATATTCAGTATTAAGAATGCTCTTTATAAGCAACACCTAACCTCATTTCTATATAATATTTACCTAACGCAATTAATATCTTTGATGGTACTGTTCTGTTCAAAATTGGTTGGACATCAAGATGGAATAAAGGGAACAGGAATGGAGGTAATAAGGGGGAATTTGAAATTGAGGAGTTTTTAATATTATCATTGGTTGCGAAGCTAAAACCATAGTTTGAAAAGCAAGATGCTATAACCCAAGGGCTCCAACAAGGAAAATAGCCCAGTGTGGAAAGGATATAAGGAAACAGATAAACTACAACAGTAGTTAATCATTGAAATAAAATATTTTAAAAACTGGAACAACGTTAGAATAACTAATTCATATGTTAACTATTAAAACTTCAAAAAAAAAAAAAAAACAAGAGTAAGAGAAATAACATAGAATAGTGTGCCTGAGTATACCTCTAATCAAGAAAGGTTGAAAGGTTTAATGGCCTCTCATGAGTGGCAGATGTAAAGGACAGTGAAATTACCTTAGGAGGGACTATATAAACATGATCAGTGCCCAAGACACCTCTCCACCAATGTTTCGGACCAGGGAAGGCCAGGCAATGGCTGCTGATGACTCAGCAGGTAGAGCTATAGGCTCCACCAAAACCCCCCATCCTTTGCTCGCAAGGATGGTGGGATTGCAGAGACTATAAGAAGCCCTTCAGCTTGACCGGGTCTCGAACACTAGTCTGGCCGAACACCAGACCGGGACGTTTCTAGTAGGCCAGAGAGGGCGATGCAGAGACTCTTAAATAAGTCTATACAGTGTAGAGCGTGACTACACTAAATTCCTACATTAAATAAATCATCACTATTTCCTCCTCCTACGCCTATTGATGCAAAGGGTCTCAGTTAGATTTCGCCGGTCGTCTCTATCTTGAGCTTTTAACTCTATATTCCTCCATTCATCATCATCTTCATGCTTCATAGTCCTGAGCCATATAGGCCTGGGTCTTCCAACACATCTAATGCCTTGTGGAGCCCAGTTGAAAGTTAGGTGAACTAATCTCTCTCGGGGAATGCGAAGAGCATGCCCAAACCATCTCCATCTACCCCTCACCATGATCTCATCCACATATGGCACTCCATTAATCAATCTCTCTTATAGTTTCATTTCTAATCCTGTCCTGCCATCTAACTCCCAACATCCTTCTGAGGGCTTTGTTCACAAATCTACCAAATCTGTTGGATATTGTAGAATCTGCAAAATCTGTAGATACTGAGATCAAATAAATAACTTGGGAAAAATATTCCCTGCTTGTTATGAATTCCCAAAATAATACTTAACTGCAAAACCTACCAAAGTCACGTAAAGAATAAAGTGTGTGGTGTGACAATATTCTCCCAACCCTTTCTGGGTGCTGGGCTTAACTTGCTGCTTGGCGTCAATATGGCCGGACTAACAAAGAATGCGCAGAAACGGCTGATATAATTGAATTCAATTAGTTCACAAAATATTTAACCGGGCTCCACAAGGTGCTAGAAGAGTTGAAAGACCCAGGCCTGCATAGCTGAGAACTATGAAGCGCGAAGTAGGAGATGATGAATGGAGAAGTATTGAATTAAAAGCTCAAGATAGAGACGACTGGTGACATCTAACCGAGGCCCTTTGCCTCAATAGTCACAGGAGGAGATGATGATGATGATTTGTATTGTAAAATCTAAGACCAAAGACTAGGCAGAGATAGATGGTCAAATGTGGTTAACATATTTAACCTGGACCAGAATTTGATCGGCTGAAAGTAATCCAGCTGGCGTGAAGTGAGGATGGCCAAGGTTTAATGCGACTTCTGAATCTTTGTCAATGACAGGAAAGGTCCAACTTTCATGCTATGTGTTTAAGATATAGGATCTAATATGTCACACTTTATATCTATATCTGAGTGGGAATCCTTTCTGTTAATTGACTTATAGTTAAGAAAGCTTCTTCTGCTCTGAGAGAGAGAGAGAGAGAGAGAGAGAGAGAGAGAGAGAGAGAGAGAGAGAGAGA
>NC_090767.1:12323911-12336411 GCF_036898095.1 Palaemon carinicauda
CACGGTCTCCTACTTTCGATCCCGTTCAAGTGTTCCTCTTAGACCGTCACGCCCTCACACACACATTACTGGTGACAGCCAGAGCGACCTGTCAGCATATACGGGTTTCACTTCAAGAAAAAATTGACCAAGACACCTGCTCTGCAGAGGTCACCTGACCTGGAGACACAACTCCAGGCTTCTAAACTAGGATAAACAGGTTCGCTCAAACTTACCATCATCCCAAATTACTACCAGAACCGCGTAGGCTCTTTAATTGGAACTTAAGATTCAAAACTAACTCTTTTAATTAAACTCATTGTTAATTGTCCTTTGCATTATATTAATAACCTTTGCCTTATTCAAGCTTTAAATTTATCAGAACCCTTTACCCTTGTTCGATTCCTCTCATTCAAAGTACCTTCGTTGTTTCATTATTACTGTTCGCTTACGGGCTACCATCGCAAGAGCCCGTGTCATGCATAAGGCAAGACAATCTAAAATGAACCAACGAACGAACGAACCTCTTCTGTAGTTAGAAAGATGGATGATTAGAATGTGATATTAAGTAATGAGAAGAAGCAAATGAAAATTAATATCATATTAGCATAAGAAAACATCTCGGGAGTTTCAAGATCAAACGAATAGATATTTGAACGAAACCTTCTGGGAAACACCTCATTTAAATATGGCGTTTCATTCTGATTAAATTTTTTCATTTTACTTCGTTTACGTTTGGAGCAGAGGCCGAATGTAAAGGGCAATTTTACCTCCGTATGTAGAACAATCACGGTGGGACTTTGGTCTCTCCCTCTCTCTCTCTCTCTCTCTCTCTCTCTCTCTCTCTCTCTCTCTCTCTCTCTCTCTCTCTCTCTCTCATTTATTGTTTGTAGACGTATTTATCTTCTGAATACTTTCCGTTTTGTAATAACGTTATTATTCATAACCATTATTTGGTATTTCTTGATAAATATAAACACATTTGGACAACTCAGAGATCGACATGAAGTAAAAATTCTAGAGAGAGAGAGAGAGAGAGAGAGAGAGAGAGAGAGTTGAAGAATAGGTGTTGGAGGAAGACTGTGGGGGATCTCGTTTTGAAATTGTCATGTAGATTGTGGGAGTGTTGGGTGTCACCCCTGATTATGATCAACTGAACTAGGTTAGAGCCATTTATACAAACCTGTTCACACACACACACACATACAAATTTCAGGTTCAAACAAGGTGTTGAACCCATTTCATTCATATGTGAGACTCATTATTCCTCTTAACTAAAAAATGTTAAGTATATGTGTTACACCTATTCAAGTACACAGTTATTGAAGTGATATTATTATTATTATTATCATAAACTGATTAAATCCATAGGGTCTTCATTGACTAGATACATCAAAGGATATCCAGTTCCTTGTGATGCGCAGTGCCTATCTAACTAATATCCTACGCCTATCGACGCAAAGGGCCTCGGTTGGATTTCGCCAGCCGTCTCTGTCTTGAGCTTTTAAATCAATGCTTACCCGTTCCTCATCTTCTTCATGCTTAATAGTCCTCAGTCATGTAGGCCTGGGTCTTCCAACTCTTCTGGTGCTTTGTGGAGCCCAGCTGAACGTATGGTGATTAGTTCACTATATGGCTGAGGACAATGAAGCTTGAAACGAGAAGTAGGAGACGATGAATGGAGAAGTATTGATTCGAAATATCAACATAGAGACCACTGCCAAAACATAACCGAGGCCCTTTGCGTCAATAGGCCTAGGAGGAGATGATGATGGTGATGGTTATTATTGATATAAATGAAAAGATCTCAAATGATTATTGTTCGAGTTTTTTAATATCTCAGATTAACCTGTTATTCCCGAAGCACTCAAATTGGGAGACCCTTTACGATCATCCTTTAAGTTGAACGATATTTTCATAATATTTCGCCCAATGAAAATAGGATTTTTTCTCTGAAATGAGCGATAGTTTCATATTGCTTCGCCCTTTTGAAAGTTTGAAAGAGTTGGAGGTTCTGGGAAAGATTTTGGCGCCAAATTGCAGGATTTAAAAATTGTTTGTTAGTGATATATATATATATATATATATATATATATATATATATATATATATATATATATATATATATATATATATGTATGTGTGTGTGTGTGTGTATTTAGATTTAATTCTGTTAATCATAATTTTATTTGAGAAATTTATACTTTGTTTTAGTGTAGGCCTAAGTGACGTGATTTACAGATGCCTATTCTATTCTTAAAACCGTAAAACCTTTACAATGATAACTGCTTATGCGAAGTCGAAGTTAGAATTAAAGACATTCGATCACCAAATACGTCTGTCTTGCGATTAGGATAAAGTGAATGAATTTGATACGTAAAACTAGGCCTACGCCATTGTTTTCTATGTAGGTTTTGTCTATTGTTTGAATAATTTTGGCTTAATTACCTGAGAAAATAATTATTTTGTCTTGCAGTTAGTCTAGTGAAATGGGATAGGAGAGAGACAGGGCTGTTGGGATGGGATAGTAGTAACATCTAGGGTCCGTTGCAAGGAGCATCTTGGTATGGTAAATGGGTGTGTGTGCGTGCGTGTGTTTGTGCAACCATAATCTCATTCTTGATCCTTCTGTGACTGGTCTTCAAATCTATTCAAAATCTTCTATTCAAAATCTTACTGTAAACCTTCCATGGTATACTTACAGTCCCCTGTGTGTATCAACTTTATATAACGGAACAAATGTTATTCGCAGCTATTCCCTTACAACCGTTTCCCCATCCAAACAAACCTTATTATGTTAGTCGCTCATTCACATTGCAATCATGTCAATTTCTGGTCTCTTTCCTTTCTTCAACCTCTCAATTGTTTTATTTATGTTTTTACATCTTTAATTTCCACAAGAATTCCTAGGCTCACTCTATTTGAGTCTCCGTTACTGAGATTCTCTTTTCTTACATACTGCCCTCAATAAATTTTCAGAATACTAATTCCATCGACTACATTCACGTTGAATAGCATCTCTCCATACACACATACTTTTATTTAGAATTAATGTATGTCATCAAATTCAGGCTTTCTAATGCCTGGAGTGTGTCAGTGAACCTTTGAGCTTGATAATATGTACATTAATTTTTCTGTATTGAAGGCAACTTTTCATTCCCTTAGAATCCATATGCACCATTCCCCTTCTGTTATTGTTATTGAACATTATTTGTCTGTTCATTTAATCTTGTTAACCCTTTGATTTTGTCTTATATCTTGCAACTGCATTGATATAATACCATTTTCCAATTCATTATGTCTCCTAATTTTACCCCTGATTCTTATTTTCTTCAATAACCCCTATTATTCCTACAAACATTTCTTTCCGTGAATGTGACCTCATAATGGAATTTTAAAAACTCTTTTACCTCCCCCAGGATATTTATTAATATATAATATTTCCTGTTTAGAATTGAATTGATTTGATTTTGACCAGCCATCTGAAGCTTAGGTATTAGAACCAAACAACCTGAAAGTGCCGTCTTTGGCAAAATCCATTGTCAAGATTAGTTGTAGGATTCATTGGTCAAAAGTTGGTCCTTAATGACTTCACCATGCTAAGTAATCTGGAAATCATTATAATTACATAAAATATTAATTACCTGTTCATCATTGACCGTTTATCTTATTTTTGTTTTTTTCAAATCTGACTTAAATGAGGCCATTGATAAGGCCACCTCATATGGATCCCATGTTCTGTAGAAATACGATGTATCTGTTTTGCTTCTTTGTGAATTTGGTCCACATCAATGAGACACAAGTAATTGCTCCAGTCAAGTTTTTCATTTTTCATTTAATGCGTATCACGTGTTCACACGTAATTTTACACACATGCGCATGCGCGGGCGCACACACACACACACACACACACACACATATATATATATATATATATATATATATATATATATATATATATATATATATATATATATATATATATATATGCTTGTATCCTCACCCTTAGTAAGCGTTGCCAAAAATAAATCCATGTAATTAGAGTACCTTCAGGATCATTCCTTGAAGACATTGTTAGATTATTTTTTCCGGAAATTTAGATTTGGTTCAAATTATTTTATGTTGAGCAGGTTGAGTTAATGTCGTTTCATAGATGCTAACCTGACCAAAGATACTTGATCAAAAGGTATAAGAATACAGTGGGTTGAAGGACAGATAGAGCAATACAAATAAAGCTGTAGTAGAAATGATGAACGTTCCCATTTCGAAAGACTCTCCAACTCTTCATTGGAACCTCCTCCTATGACTTTACGTGTCAAACTTCTTGAGTGTGTAAATAGGGTCATCCAAGTACTCATAAAACCTAACTTTTCTTGGTTGATTTCAGCGATTGGATTTGAGTGTTGAGTTACTCTGTGTCATTGTTGTCATGCAGATATTTTCCTTGGTATTAATTTTATTTATTTTTTATTATTACATGTCTTTACTATTTTATTAGTCACTACTCAATTTATTTCTTTGTGCTGGGCTACCTACCTTCCTTATTGAGCCACATGGCCAAGTATCACTCTGCTTTTCATCTAGAGTTGCATCTTGACTTACAATGATAATACGCAATGCGAATCAGCTTTTTTAATTACGATCCTCTTCAACCAAAAAATTGTACTCACATGATGTCCAAAATTATATTTAGTGTTTGCGTGATCCCGCCCATGTTAGGCGCTTGAGAAGCATATAACCATTTGAAAGAAATTGAGTTAGAATTCAACGGGTAGTACACATAAGGAAATGACAAATGCGGGCGCATTTGTAACGTAGGGAAATTGATGGCATTGAGAAGAACAACTAAAAAAGCAAATGGATGTGATCTTCATGTGGCTTTCTTTTTAACGGGTTTGACAGAATAGAGACAATTTATTTTTTGATTAAATGAAAAAAATAAAGTTGGGAAGGAAGACAAAAAGAGAGAAAACTAAATGCAGTAAAGTTGCAAATTAAAGATATCAACTAGAAGAGTTAGTTATAATGAGATCGGAGCACAGGACAGGACACACACAGGCATCGCTCTATTTTGTTGTTGGTGAAACACTTTTATCATAGAAATAAATAGGGAAATTTCCAGTTGTGGTTTACATACATCATTAACTATATGTAGCATACTGCCAGTTAGATAAAAACTTAAAGTAATAGATATAAACATTAGAAAAAAAAGCCACGCTGTTTGCCGGCATTTTCGTTTTCAATTAGTTTTTAATTTTTATGCAATACAACTATAGTTTTTACAAATTGTTATTTAAAAAACAAATTAATCAAAAGATTATATTGGGAGAAGTGTTTCACTAAACACGCGATGTTAGATTACTTAATAGTATAAATTGTATTAGGCTATTTAAAAATAGATTAATGTCGTCATTTTATAAAAAAAGAAAAAAAAAACCATAGACTATATTTCATTTCCTATATTTTCTATGGAACTGATATGATAGGATTTAACTGATTTAATGTTGTGTTATTTTACTCAAAGAATAGATGAGAGCAAGATTGCTACCAAATTTCCATATCAAATAAGATTAAATTGTAAAGAAATCTTTACCGCTGAAGAGTGACATTAATAACCGACCCCCTGTAGGTCTGTGAAGAGGGTCTGGTCGGCAGCCTACATCGTGGCCATAATTAATGATCTGCCAATACGCTGGGCCCCCACACTTTTATAGGTCGTTGATGAAAAGGTGTCTAGAGAGTGGACGCTGCTGGAGAGCTGATAGTGTCTTGTGTCCTGAATGTATAAAGGAGCTATAGAATGGTTATCGCCAGGAATAAAACTCCCATTTACTAGAGGATCGAAGTTTGTTAATGAACTGTCAATTCGCTTGAGTGTTGATTTTTATGGGTCATTGATGAATAGGTGATCATTTTGCGGGACAGACGGGGAGAGGGCCAGGATACGATAGGGAACCTAGAGTGCCATAATTTCGCTTTTAAGTATTTAATTAACTTTTAAACATTCTTCTAGAGGGACGATTATGGTACCATCGTCGGAGGTTGGCCGGTGAAGTGTCTTCTGGACGTCTTTGAGAGTTCTTAACGGCCCTCTTTAGAGTGAAATTGCTACTGTCAGCCCATGGATAATTACTGCCAGTATCAAAGGCACCTCCGATAAGATATTCCGCTGTACACAGAGTTCCTCTCGCGAGTAGCAACTCCGTAAATGGCATGTTGTTGGGAGTATTTCTCGCACGTGTTGTGCTTTGCTATGCCTTCCGGGACGCAAAGCGACAAAGAACGAAGCTGTCTTTAAGCTCTCACCATCATCGTGATCTTCACCGCACACCATTATCATCATGACGGTAGATGATGATGTACTGATTGTGTATAGCTGGTGGGCTGTAAGATGAGAGTGGGTAAATGGCTCCCAGGGTTCAAGTTCCCAGGTAGGTCGATGAAAGTCGAAGGAGCATCCCACATATTGGATTGTGGTAACAGCAGGTAGGTCTTTCCATCGCGGTGGTCTTTGATCAAGGAGTAACTGGCTACCTGTAAGATGGGCGTCAGGGAACCCCCGGGTGGACCTAATCCTCGATATGAAACCCGCAGCTCTTGCATCAATAGTTCCCGACCTTCATGTGTTTTTAGACAAAGTATATCAATGGGTTGTTATAGCCACCCAGAAGTTTTTTGATATTGGAAATGGTAAAGGATTCTTTTTTTTTTTTTTTCAGCGGGACATTTTAAGGACAAATGAATATGGCAAGACTGGGAGCAAGTGACTGCAATTATCCAGTGTGAAAGGGTACAGAGGAGTAACCCACTCATTGATTCATTACCCTACCTACAGTCCTACATCATCCCCAGATTACAACCAGAGATTTATGACTTATCCCGGTTATTTATTTATATTTAGGCCTCAGCCTGTGAAGGTTACTACTAATGATTATTTTCGGTCCGAATCTGTTTTCCTGTTATACAGTTATTATGAAATGATATTGAGTAAACTGGCCATTTTTCTGTTTTTTATTGGGCAATATATGATTATGTATATTGTTGCTTAGCGTTAGTTTATTTTCGGTGTTTCTAGTACTAATGGCTTAGTAAGAACATTGTTAAGATTCACAACTCTAGAACTGCAATTTGGATTCATTTGAAATATTCCCAGAGTATGTCGTAGAGGTTAAACATTTACATTCTAGACTTATTGGAGATGCATATTTTATTCAGAATTTTAAACAATAAAACTTTATCATAAGATGATAGGATTTTGATCCATTTTTTTTTATTCTTTCATAAAAGCTTTTTTTTTTTTTGTAGTTAGATTTTGTCTGTTGCATTCTTGTTCTTGGAATCTTAAGTTATACCAAATTTAGTTAACTACTTTATTGCTATGGATTTTGAATATTTCCACTTTATCTTGGTAAGTCCCTCTATAAATTGTACAATTGAGAATTTGTCTCTTTCGACTTTTGAAATAATACCTTAAACTTATATTTCTTTCATATTTACTTGGAATTTTTTTTTCCCGTAAAAATACTTTCATGTTCCTTGATGTAAGGTAGGGAGGATGTGAGTTAACGACTTGAAATGTCTTTTCAGAGAGTGAAAAATAGCTGTTAATATGTATTAACAGCCAAATTCCTTTCACAAACAGGAACATTATTTGTAAGTTGGTTTTATTAGGTCTGACGAACCGCTTTATTCGTGTAATTAACCTTATTATTATGAGATATGATGATGTCCGTCATTTTGATATTTCCGGTTATGTTATTGGCCTTTGTTACGGCCCTCCTGAGTGCTTGAGTTTCCACTTAACATTATCCATCTCTCTCTCTCTCTCTCTCTCTCTCTCTCTCTCTCTCTCTCTCTCTCTCTCTCTCTAAAAGGTTGTAATCTTATGTTTTATTGGGTTGTTCAAAATACAGTAAATAGAAAAAATGTCTGTTTAGTTAGAAGGTTGAAAAAAATCGAGCAACTTTTATGTCTTTGTCTTTATCCAGATTTTACATTTTGCTAATATAAATCTTGAAATAACTAAATGCAAATAGTCGTTATTATCCTATAAGCATAAAGTTCCAACTATTTGTATTTATTCGAGGACAAATAATACGTAATGAAAACTTTAAGTAATTAATGAGTTCTATAGTCGATGCATGCAACAGTGCTTCTTATTGCCTGTGATCGTTTAGTTTTACACTTCAATGAAATAGGTGGAAATTCTTATCTCGAGAAATGACAGCAACACCTGGGAATTAGAGAAAGGGAAAATGAATATGGGGTTAAATAATAGATTTGAGTTTAGGAGGTATGAAGTAGGTTACAAAAAAGTAGTGCGTTCAGTTACACGTCTTCATAGAATATAAGAGCAAATAGAATGATAACGTACATTTGTATAACTAATTTTGTGGTGTTTTTGGCTGGCTATTTGGCAGGTTTTATATTTACCTGATTTAAAAGTCTTTCTTTTTTCAAAGAAGTGAAAACTTGTGCGAAAACTTGAACCACACTGAATAACTATTTGAACTTTAGATATTATTACTTTTCGTGACTAGCATCTGGGTATAGATCGTATAGTCATTGGTCAGTTAATATAACTGTTCCGTTATAAGGACTGCTTATAGCTTAGTAACAGACTGACTGGCGCAGTTCGACTGAAATTGTTCCTCATTCCTTTCTAATTGTATGCATACAGCTGAATGTCCATTTCCTTTGATAGCAGCAGCATTCTTCACTATTATACTATTATTATCTTTAGGTTTCGATTAATTCTATCCACTTTCAGCGTATATCCATTCCTGAAGTTTTTGATATGGAAGTAATATTTGTTATAGTTTTTGTATGGAAATCTCTGCCGTTTACCTCTATCCAATTATGGGTTCCTTCTTATAATGGTAACTTCATGGCGCTATGTGCTGCCCGTGGGAGAATCATTGTGTCTCTTAGTGAAAGGAGGAGAGCCATTTTGAAAGTAGAAATGATTTAGTTAAAGCAAGTGTTATGTGTATTTGTATGTTACTGAATTAAACGCTATTTATTTTTGGGACGATGGTTTCAGACGCAATTGATTTTCTAGTATGATACAAGTAATAGAGTTGTTTTTTCGTGAGTTAAGTAGATTATTTCCTGTGGATACTATGGAAAGTTCATAGATATTAAGGGATAATCTTTGATTGAAATTAGAATAATTTGATTCTTTCTTTTATTCTGGGTGTGTAGTTTTTCCTTAGGCGTAGTAAAGATTGGAAAAAAAAATAATGTAAGAAAAGTGTTTCTTTCCTTAACAGGTATGTTCATTCATTTTATCCTCATGGGGAAATCAAAAGTTGCCTTCATAGGTGTCTGAATTCCAGATCCCTGGTTTTTCTGTGAAATGTTCCCTGGTGGGGTTCTTGAGCCTTAAACACCTGACCCTGAGAATATGATTCCATGCAATTTCAAAACATTATGCGCAGGCGATGGCTATTCGAAGATTTTATAAGATCATTTTGCGTTCATTTGTTTGTGTATCTCTTTTTCCTTTTACTGCGTACCCGTTTGGTTTCGCTACGAACTTTTCCAAGGACTATTTCTGTAGCCACATAGTCATCGCTTTTTTGTTTTTATTGCATAGTAATGTTAATTTATGTTGAATGTGCATGCCTCCTATTATGATGAGATTGAATATTAGACAGGATATCCCCTCGGTCGTTAATGAGGGGGCGTCGGGTGCGGGATCCTGCAAGAGAAGGAAGTTGGAATTGGATCTTGAAGGTTTATAAGAGATCAAGCTTCATTGAAATGCCTTCTCGGTGAACGCACAGATCCTAACCTCGGGCAGCGGTCTCGTTCGAAATCATTGGTGGTAAGATTTTTGGAAAGATTTACTATCTGTCTGGTCATTACTTTCCGATAAGGTCTGATTTCATATGTCGAAGACGCAACGTGTTCTCCGATGCGAGAAAGAAGAAAGAAACCTGTTTGAAACTGTAGGAACCTTTATGCACCACGTCCTGAATTAATAGAATGGATTATTGATTCCTTTCTTGACAATATCCTTGTACATTATAATTTCATGAAGGCCATAACGTTCAAGCGACCTCTCACGAGTATAATGTCCCACAATATTTCCTTATCATGTCGTGAATGCCACATCATTTGTTTTGAAAATCGAATTCCTCAGGATTAAATGAATAGTCATTCATCCGTGGTGCTTATATTTTCTTTCAATCAAAGCAAACTTGTTTATAATGTTCTCTGGCAGCGATGATACATCAAGTATAAATGAAAGCAAAAATGAAGCAAGTGTGTCTGGATGGATTGATTGTGAATTAAGCGAACGAGGCAGACAGACAGAAGCCCTTTCTATCTAGAGTAGGCTTCTGTGGCGCTGCTTCGTGGCTAGCGGGACTTGGAAGTGTAAAAAGGCGTCATTAAGAATATTGAGAGCCGTGTTCTTTTGGCTTCAGGTAAGGTGGACGTTTTTAATATTTTAAAAGGCGAGTTTATCATTATTCAATTGTGTCACATAACGTTGTGGTTATCAGAGGTATTCATTTCATATTTGTTTTTTGTTTTATATTATAGAAACCACAGTTCTTGTTGGCTGCTGCACACCACCATTTTGTGCGTGTACACACACACACACACACACACACACATATATATATATATATATATATATATATATATATATATATATATATATATATATATATATATATATATATATGTGTGTGTGTGTGTGTGTGTGTGTGTGTGTATGTATGTATGTATTTGTGTTTGTGTGTATGTTTCGGAGAATGATCAAGAGAACTGTAAGATCTGACTGACCATTCAAGTTACGTAGCTTTAGCTTTATAGTTATTATAAAAGTTAAAGTAGCAACACTAAAGAAAACGTAAGAAATGGGAGAATAGGTAGACCCACAGAAAGAAAGAAAATGACCCAAGGAACAATTCTGTACTTAGCAAACGAATGAATAAATTTTCAATACCGAAACCAATGACAATAAGAAATGAACCTTCCTTTTGGTTTGTAATAATTGCAATAGTTATTCCCTTTTCACTTTCTGATGGAAAAAGTGTTAATATGAAGCTCGAAATAATATCTTTAATATAATTTCCATTTTATGTTTTATATTTATTTATTTTAATGAAATAGATTGTCTTATTTCTCCCATAATAACATATCAACAATAGTTTTTCTTCGCATAAGGATTTAGAAATACGCTTTATTGAGCTTCTCATGCTAAGTTGAAGAACATTTTCATTTTTGATGCTGGTTAATATGTATATGAATGCATAGTTCAAAGAAATCGCTCATGGCGAGAGTCGTACCTTTATATTCATTAAATTATTTATATTCACTTGTAACTTTATCTTGTTGCTGAACTTTGGCAGGGAATGAGGGTTGTTTCTAATGAAACAGAGAGGGGTGTTAGAATAATCTCGGTACACAACTAAGGTTAATTTTGGGTCGGTGAGGATTGTACACTCAGTAAATTAATATTTTTAGTTTCTGGTTCTATTCTTTAGCGAAGGGTATCACGCTGAGTTTGTTATGAATAGGTTATCGAGTTCGTAGGCTGTAATTCCCTTTCTAGCAATATACGAGACGTTATTATTAGTAGATGAGAGTTTCATTGGTTACATCTGAAAAGATAGTTACAATATAATAAGCAATTACTACACTCCATCATCCAGACATAAATTTCGTTACTTATCGACCTTCCATCAACAGCAGCTATCTTATTCTACTGCGGCTATCTTCCACAAATCAACTAATAATGAATTAGGTTAGCCAAATTTACTAGAACATTGACGGGTATCAAATAAATCTCAGGCAATGATACAATATCTTACAGGCTGTATCATGAGTCTACAAGCAGCCTGTCTCCACAACCCCTAAAACAAAAATGACTTTCCTATTTGCTCAGTGTCGGAATGGCCGGGGCAGGGGGGTTGAAGGAGGACCCCCCCCCCCCCCCCCCCCCCACATTCCCTGGAAAGTGTCTACTTGGTAACTCTTACGAAAAAAGTAGCAATTGAAAAATAATAGTAAATATATATATATATATATATATATATATATATATATATATATATATATATATATATATATATATGTGTGTGTGTGTGTGTGTGTGTGTTTGTGTGTGTGTGTGTTTGTGTGTGTGTGTGTTTGTGTGTCTGTATGTATGTGTTTTGTATTTGTATTGAAAAGTTAAGACGTCAAATGATTATAGAGAATTGAAATATGGCAACTCGATTTGTAACATTTGTATACTTTAGCTAACAAAGACGGCCCTTTACTGTCTGATTCGCTAAGGTTTGAGAATGCTCCTCCCATTTCGTAGAAGTTGTAAGAAGAGCAACTGCTTATCCGTTTTGTCATGGGAACACTAGAGACATCTGACGAAAGATTTCCCCGGAGTGTCGGCGTTCTTTTGATTCTAACTGCACAGTAAACGGCACTCATATGGACCATGTACAGTAAACGGCACTTATATGGACCATGTACAGTTAGAATCAAAAGAACGCCGACACTCAAGGGAA